>NC_136621.1:24134833-24289833 GCF_933228915.1 Telmatherina bonti | reverse complement strand
CAAAAGAGAAGGAATCACTGCTTGTGTATTTAAATTTTGTGAATAAAAAAGTATGCAAATGTACCTGTAAAGTTTTGGCAAACACACTGGATTGCTACAAACATTGACCATTTACATCTTGGTTGAAGATTTCTTTTTCTATTCTAAGCGGAAACAATGCGACATGTGATCTGCTTTTCAGAGCAGTTAAACAGGTTGTTACAAATCTTCCAACCTGTCTATTTCAATGTAAAAAGATCTTTTATTAAGATGTGTTTTTTTTCACTCCGCTTTCGTGTGTTTCAGGTATTTATGAAGTTCACACCACTGGAAAAATTCTCCTCTCACAGCAAACAAATCCCCCAAACTGCCTAAAATGTCTCATTTAAAATCCTAACTTTTCTTATTTTAATTTATGACACTATCATGAAACTGTAATTTTGTAATTGTATGGTGGTCAGTCTCTAATGTTCTCAAGCAAGAAATTCAGTGGTTTCCTCAGATGTCACCAAATTTTACCAGTCAGCAGATCAAAGAATCTTAAAAATTTAAAGCATTTCAGGGAAAATAATATTGTGGTGTTTTACTTTTAAAAATTTGATAACATAATCAAAGTAATATTATTATAATTATTAATGAATAAATCCTATTAAACTATTAAAGCGCTCAGAGAGCACAAACCTCTGCCAAGAGCCACAGTTCTCCCCATATTGTAATTATTTGTGGTCTTTCTATGATGAAAATTACAAAGGCCCCTATTTTTTTCATATTCTTGATCATATCATCCGGAGTGATTCTTTTTACCTGGATCAGTCTTTGATATATTTTACAACCTGTTGGTAGCTTGTCCTGTATTTTTTTTTGCTCCAATCATTTTCATTGGACTTATGTGCACAAATGTTGGAAATGACCCTATGTCACAACGTTAAAGATTCTTTCAATATCCTGGATACAAACAGTGATTCGAATCACGACCAAAGTTAAATCTTCCCTTTTCACATTTCCAACAATTCCTGAAAATTTCATGAAAATCCGTCCATAGGTTTTTGAGTCATCTTGAACACAAACAAACAGATAAACACCGATAAAAACACAACCTCCTATAGGTTATGTTTTTACTGGATTTCAGAGGCTTGAACTAATATTCATATTCACCATGGCGGAGGTTATGTTTTCAGCAGTGTTGTTTTATCTGACGTAGTATCTGAGCTTGATGTGTGATGAAGATAAATCAGTAATGGCTAAAAGTCGAGTGAAAAGGCCTTAAAACTGTGATGATATTTGTGATGTGGGTTATAGATGAAAATGAAAAGATAGTTTTATTGTAACCCATTTTTATGAATAAATTTTCATAAGGTATTAGCCAAAGATTATTTCATATTTATCCTCACATGGCTCTGTCATATAAAGGTGTGTTTCAAACAACATTTTTAACTTCAGTTGACTCCACAAAATTTAAAACAAACACGTCTTGAAAGTTTTCGTCTCTGTCGGTAATCTTCCCAAGCAGACCCACTGCTGGGCTCACACACCTCAGATATTGATTAGCTCATTAACGAAGAAACAAGCATATGCATAGATCTGTGTTCTCTGCAGCAGAGTAAAAACGTCTCCAAACTTTTTTTTTTTCTTTTTTTCCCTTACTTTGCTCTTTCTCACTCTTTCTTAACTTACTTGACACTTTCTCGTCTGTCTCCCTAATGAAAGGAAAAGATAGAATCTCAGGTCCAACTCATTAAAACATAGTCCCAATTAACTGTCAAGACTCTCACCAGAAGGGAGATGGAAGGAAATAAAAATGTATGAAAGACTGGTGGATAGTAGATGATATCTCAACATTGCCGAAGCAAAGACAAGGTACCATTTTGAAAAAGAAAAATAACTGTGTGTGAGGATGAGAGAAGGATGAAGACAGTTAATAAAGTCGTGCTCATGAAGACTGTCCTGCGTTAATGATCTGTCACTGTTTTATCAGTCTGTTGGGAATTAACACCACAAAATGTGTGTATTCCCAGGAGCATGTGCTTGAGTGTGTGTAAGACACGCTGTAAGCCATTCAAGTCCTCAGATCTTTACATTAGTTTTTTGTTTTTCAAAGAATTGACTTCAAAATCATGCTTTCAGTAAATCACTGAAAGGTTTGGGCCAAAATACGATGAGAAACTTTTGGTTTGTTATGAACCAATCAGATCCCTCAGGTCAAATCAGGGTCTAAACCACTTTCAGTTTCCAGAATCAGAATTAAACATGGAGAGGCAGCGTCTGCTTCTATGCTCCTCATGCGAAACAACTTTCCAGAAAATTGCATGTTTGCTGACGCTCTCAGTTGCTTTATTTCAAAATTTAAAAAAATTCTGTTTGTTGCCTTATTTAATTTATTCAACCAACTGTTAATTCCCAACACTGTAATGTTTATTTAATTTCTTTTATCTACTTTATTTTAGCTTTTTCAATGCTTTCTGCACTTTGCTGTAATTTTCTTAATGAAAATGTAAAGCATTTTGAATTATCTTATACATAAAGTGTGCTATAAATAAACTTGCCTTTTCTATACACTATATTCAAATATCATATATTAATCCCATATTTATATCAAATATATAAAAGTGAGAAATACTATCACCACTAATGAGAAATATTCATGCTTTACTTTTGATTTATATGACACATAACTGCTTAGATTGACATTGAAAATCAATAATAGCAGGCCCAGGCACTGGGTTTTGAGTTAAAATATGTTAAGAATGGGTTCCAGATGTAATTTTTGTGTTTTAGAACCACACATACATGTGCCCGTGTTCATGTGTTTAAGGCAGAGCAATGAAAATGAAAATCTAAAATGTTAAGGCAAGTGGGCCAGTAAGGTTTAACTGGGATTGAATTTTCACTTTGCTCACTGACTGAAACAAAACACCCTGTAAGATAAACATGCAATGAAGAGAAACCTGAACAAAGCACTAATAAGCACCTTTAAGCCTTACTCCTGCTCAGATTGATCAACATGCTGATACTATAACAGCTTCAATGTGTACAACCTTGGATAATGTTGCTCCCCTAAAGAAGAAGAAATTAGGTAAGATTATGAAGGCTCCCTGGTTTAATTCCCAGCTTCGAGCTCTAAAACAGGCATCAAGGCGTTTGGAAAACAGATGGCGTTCATCAGGACTAGAGGAGTCTCACTTAACCTGGAAAGAAAGTTTAATCGTATACAAAAAAGCCTTACGTATGGCAAGAACAGCTTATTATTCATCATTGATAGAGGAAAACAAAAACAACCCTCGGTTTCTTTTCAGCACTGTAGCTAGGCTTACTAGGAGCCAGAGCGCTGTGGAGCCATGTATTCCTTTCTCACTTAGCTGTGATGATTTCATGTATTTTTTCAGGAATAAAATTAATACTATTAGAGATCAAATTCACAATACTCTTCCTTCTACCTATAATGTTGAGCCTGTTGTGGTCTCCGAAGCATCCTTAGAACCAGGATCTGACTTGTGTCTAAATAGTTTCTGTCCTGTCCAACCCTCTGAATTAACTAAAATAATAGCTTCATCTAAACCATCCACCTGTATCTTAGACCCTCTCCCAACGAGCCTCTTTAAGGACATTTTCCCTTTAATTAATACATCACTACTAAATCTTATCAATATGTCTTTAGTGACAGGATATGTACCACAATCATTTAAAACTGCTGTAATCAAGCCTTTACTTAAAAAGCAATATCTGGATCCAGAGGTGATAGCAAATTATAGACCTATATCTAACCTCCCGTTTATGTCCAAAATTCTGGAGAAAATAGTTTCAGCTCAGCTACATGCCCACCTGAGCAGAAATAATTTATGCGAGGAGTTTCAGTCAGGATTTAGAGCTCATCATAGTACTGAGACAGCATTGGTGAAAGTTACTAATGACCTTCTTATGGCCTCAGACAAAGGACTTGTGTCCGTACTTATCTTGCTTGATCTTAGTGCTGCATTTGATACAATCGATCATAACATTCTGTTACAAAGACTAGAACAGGTGATTGGAATTACAGGTACAGCGTTAAGCTGGTTTAAATCATATTTATCTGATAGACTTCAGTTTGTTCATGTAAATGACAAGTCCTCCTCCCAAACTACAGTAAGTCATGGAGTTCCTCAAGGTTCTGTACTTGGACCAATACTCTTCACGCTATATATGCTCCCTTTAGGCAAAATTATTAGACAGCATGGAATAAACTTTCATTGTTATGCAGATGATACTCAACTATACTTATCCTTTAAACCAGATGAAACAAATCAGCCCAATAGGCTACAAAATTGTCTCATAGACATAAAGACTTGGATGTCTAGAAATTTTCTCCTCTTAAACTCAGATAAGACTGAAGTAATTCTCGTTGGATCTGAAAAACTCAGAGCTAAATTTTCCGGTTTTGTAATGAACCTGGATGGCATTACTTTAGCTTCCAGTGCTACAGTGAGAAACCTTGGAGTAATATTTGACCCTGACCTGTCCTTTGGCCCACATATTAAGCAGGTTACTAAAACAGCCTTCTTTCATTTACGTAATATAGCCAAAATTAGGGACATTCTGTCTCGGAGTGATGCAGAAAAACTGGTTCACGCTTTTGTTACTTCGAGACTAGATTACTGTAACTCTCTATTACTGGGCTGTCCTAAATATGCCCTGAAAAGCCTTCAGCTGATCCAGAATTCTGCAGCCAGAGTCCTGACCAGAACCAGCATGAGAGATCATATTTCTCCAGTTTTAGCCTCTCTTCATTGGCTGCCTGTTGAATCTAGAATAGAATTTAAAATCCTTCTCCTTACATATAAAGCCCTCCACAACCAGGCACCACTATATATCAAAGACCTCATTGTTCCTTATATACCAAGTAGAGTACTTCGTTCGCAGACTGAAGGCTTACTTGTGGTTCCTAGAGTCTCAAAGAGCCGAGCAGGAGGCAGAGCCTTTGGTTATCAGGCCCCTCTCTTATGGAATAAGCTCCCAGTTAGTGTTAGGGAAGCAGACACCCTCCCCACCTTTAAGACTAGGCTGAAGACTTATCTTTTTGATAAGTCCTATAGCTAGGGATGGTTAGCATCCCTTAGTTATGCTGCTATAGGTTTAGACTGCTGAGGGACATTTCCTGATACACTGAGCTTCTTTCTTTTTCTCTTTATCTCTTTCTTTTACCCCCCCCCCCCCATAACAGTGTTGCATCATTAACATGTATGTCTCCTGCCTCAGCAGGTCTCCCTGGCCGGGAGTAGCAGTTCCTGTTGTCTGTTGTCTTTCTGTCCTCTTCCCCCCACACAGCAGAGGCAGATGGCTGCCTGTCCTGAGCTGGGTTCTGCCGGAGGTTTCCTTCCTGTTAAAAGGGAGTTTTTTCCTTCCCACTGTTGCCAGTGTGCTTGCTCAGGATGGGAGATTGAGTTGGACTCAACTCAATCTGTTGGTTTCCTTATATAGGCTGTTATGAATTGGCCTTCATTATGTTTTCCCCTCTGTCTGTAAAGCGTCTTGAGATGGCATTGCCGTGATTTGACGCTATATAAATAAAGTTGAATTGAATTGAATTGAACAGCAAACATTAAGCTTGAATACATGATGGGATAAATTAATTTCCTTTTTAAGTGGATTTTGTATACTCAAACCTTCAAAGAGACATGCTGGAGTTGAAATCCCTTAGAGAGAGGGGCATGTTGATTCTGATTTCTCCTGACAGTTTTCTGTCCTGGTTGCCCTCAGGGTGTTTGTGTGTGTGTGTGTGTGTGTGTGTGTGTGTGTGTGTGTGTGTGTGTGTGTGTGTGTGTGTGTGTGTGTGTGTGTGTGTGTGTGTGTGTTTGTTTGTGTGTTTGTTTTTGTTTTTCCATGCCCATACTTGTTGGTGTCACTAGCTCCTCTGGTCAATGTTCTGGGCATATGTCCTCTGTCTCCATGGTAACTTCATAACATCACAACTGCACATGAATATTTCCAAGCCAAGCAAAGCTGTTCTGAGTTTAGCTCATTAGTGAAGTCCAAAAATTAAGTATTGGCTGAAAAGAATTGATGGATTGAAACTGAAAATGTGGCTTCAGTTCACTGGTGTATCATACTTTGCAGGCTTGCCCGTGCATTACAGTTTGCTATAGTGTGTGTGAAGTAAATGTCATCTTCATAGCGGTGTGCACTTACTCTCTTGCAGACAACTACATACCTACCAATTAGTTGTGACATCTCAAACTGGTACTCAGCTTGTCCAGAAGAGATGTTGTTCTGTTGTGATTGTACAGAACACTGTGCTTCATTTGGACCCTATGATAAAACACAGTTTGGCTTTGGCATAAACAATCTTCCAGAAGCACTAACAATAATGGTTCTCTTGCTAGTTACTGTGATTTTAGACACAAGGTGTTCTTCACAATGTATCGTCTTTTATGGAAAGAATGAGGTGAGTCCTGGGATGCGATACTGAGTTTACTGCGTCCTTTTGGATTTTAATGCATCAGTGATGCAGGATGTGCACATAGAACCATCATGTAAAGAGCAAAAGTTAGTTCAAATTTAATTCCTACAGATATTCTTTGTTTTCTATGTGTAGCATTAACTCAACAGGGAGTGACAAGTAGAGTGTGTCACTCACAAAACATTCGAAAATACTTGTAGAAATCCATTCATCGTTTATACACCCTTTGTGCTAATCAGAGGCTTAACAGCTTTTTCCAATTGATGAGGGGATAGTGATGGTATACACCGTACGACTTGTTGCAGATCGCAGGAATGACATTGTCAGGAAATCATTCACACTAATACTAAAGATGCATTTCAAATTTCAACAATCAGAGAAAACTTATATTTACATTTTAAACAGTCTGGGTTTTACAAACAAAACTCAGCCACGTAGTTTACAGCTCAGTTAACCGTAATTAAAACTGTTCCTCATAATTTTAATATTCACATTGTGAACTGCCTACCCTGCAAAATGATACAAGCAGCTGATTAGTATGCTTCCCCTTCTGCAGCATTTAGCAGACATTTTTAAATATTCAAATGTTCTCATTATTTTGGGGTTTTTGTTATTTATTAACCACTCTCTTTCAATTTGCTCTTTCAAAAAAAGAAACATTTAATCATTTTTCAACTGATGTGTATATAATATTTATATATACAAAGTTGATTAAATACAGATACATCATGTTCCGCCCAGTAACTTCAAGTTGCCCTTAGCTAAATGTTAAAACAGACTGGGCATACTGGAGACATGAGCTTTTTCAAGAAAAAGTTTTTTCTCCTTAGCATGTTACAGTTGTTGTGGAAGAAATTATTAGTCTGGATGAGATGGAAAAAGATTAGGAAGGTTTATTAGAATAGGGCAAATGATTAACCTGGTGAATGACAGAAGAATAACATAGTTACGATTGCAGCTGGAGAAACTGTGGACAAGTCTAATCAGACTGAACTCTGGAGGGGTTCTGATTTGAGAAGGTGACAAGAGCGTCTTTTAAGCTCTATTGAGGAAAATGTCAGTGGTTGTGGTAATCAGTTTTTTACTCTAATATATGATATATTCTTATTCAAGATTACGTACCAGAGACTGTCTGGCCCCTTTTATATAACAGAGGTCCATCTTTAGATGTTTTGCGGGTTGAAGTTCCCCTGAATAAACAATCCCGATCACCATGGTTTCTTGTAGCCTGAAGGGCACCACACATCCTTAACGTCAAGCAGAGGAGTTCACAGATTATTGTGAACAAAGTGTCCCACTAACAAAACACTATGGTCCAACTGACCTCAGGAATGTCACAAAATCAAGGCTTTTTGATATGAGCAGAAAGAATTAGGATTGTCACAATACTAAATTTTCAAACTCGATACCAATGGATGATACTCAACACTAGATACGGTTTTTGATAATATGCAGAGGGGGAAAAAAAAACCTTTTTTAATATATCAAAGTCAGAACACCACAAAACCATCATAACTTATAGGATGAAAATATAAATAAATATTACAAAATACATGACAAGTTTAGAATAAATTGCATTATTTTAAAGCTCTATTAACTCGTGCAGCTATGGTCTTCTCAAACTGCTCACTGTTGCATAAAAAATACAAAACTAAGAGACTTCACCCTTTCCTAAAAAGTACACTAAGTGTATTTAATTACAAAAGTGTCCTTTTCTTCATAATACCTTGGGAACATAATAAATAATCAACATCTCATAAAAACTGTTTTTGGGTTTTTTTTGGGTTTTTTTTTTTTAAATTTTATTTCTATTTTGAAGCCAAAATAGGGTGGATTGTCCCCTCCTGATGTTGACTCCGGGTCAGGAGTGAGGTCCTGCCCCAAGTGGGGGAGTTCAAATATCTTGCGGTCTTGTTTATGGGTGAGGGAAGGATAGAACATGAGATGGGCAGGAAGATTGGTTTGATGTCTGCAGTAATGCGGATTCTCTGCCGGTCTGTGGTGATGAAGAAGGAGCTGAACTAGAAGGCAAAGCTCTCGATTTACCAATCGATCAGTGTTCTCACCCTGGTTGTTTGTGATTGTTTACGTCTGTTTTGGTCCCCTTCTCTGTCTCAGGCTGAGATTATAAAATATACAAAATGATTATCAGATATGAACAGCAATATGTGAACTATGGTCAAGTTCAAGAATTGCTTTGGGTTTTACAGATGTGGTCCAAAGTCTGAAAGTAAAAGGAAAGGCAAAAAAAAAAAAAAAGTTTGTCCTTTTACCATGTGAATGTGTTAGGTTTTAGGGTTTCAAGGTGGTAACAACTATAACTGCTCCCATGTTTTATGCATTTATGCTACTTAGAATCAGGTTAATCAGTTGCTCAGTGAAGGTGTTTATCGTACCGCTGACAAAATAGTTTGTAGTCATCAGTTATTTATTGCTCATACATATGAACAATGCAGTAAGATCAGTGAGCAAAAAGCTGATTAGAATATAAATATGGATATGTTTGCTCCTGATTTAATTATATTTGGAGGAAGCTCTTTGCCATTTAACACGTCTCCCCTTCCTTTCTCTCCCTGACATCCTGCTGTGAAATTTAGAAAAATGCCAAAATCTGCATTTAAATGGAAAGCTATTCATCTACATATTTCTGATTATTCAGTTAATTTGCCTTCTGTTTCCCCACAGCCACCAATCAGCAGCTTCTCCATTAGGTGGAACTGCACATTACTGATGAAAATGCTTTTAGTTGGACAGTTGTTGGCTTGGGGTTTTTTTTTTTTTTTAGTTCTGTGTATGGACTGAAGAGATCAGAGTCAGGGGACGTAAAATATTACAATGGACAAAGTTGAAAACAACAATAAATGGAAAAAATTAATTAATTACTCTTTCTATCCTATGAAGTGAATAATATTGCGTTTTGTGCAGTAAATGGAAATAGAGTTGAAGTGTGAGAAATGGAATAGATAAGTTTCTTCATTAGTGCTGGATTGCAGAGACAGAGGTGGACAGATCTGTGAACTGCATGTCATCACCTCAATATAGAGCCATCTGTCACATCCGAGCACAACTCTTTTGCAAAGACCAGTGTGATGAAGCAAAGTCCAGAAAACGAACAAAGGTGTCTTCATTATCTTCCTACCAATGTTATTGGTATGTAAAGGCCTGTGTAAAAAAAGTGGGGAGACGATCATAAAGTAAATAAAAAAGAAAAAGCTTTTGTAAACCAAAAATTTAAATATACATAACCAAAGCAGGAGCTTCCTCTTAAATTGAGTTTTGTTGTTGTTGCTGCTGTTCTGATGGATTTTATCTTGTAGCACCGTAACTAGGGCGAAGCAATATCACATATAATTCTCATATAGTTTTATAATATATAACTTTTATAATATATAACTCTTTTCCCCTTTCCTTTTCCTAAAATGAAATTACAAGTTGCAAAAATTGTTTTAAAGTAAAACGGATTACAGTCTGGGAGTTGACCTGAATTCTAGTAGTCCAGTGTTATCTAGTTTGTAACTTTTGTGTATACATCTGAAAGTAGACTTTAGTTGACTTGTGCATCTTCAGATTAACTGAAGAGTATTTTGACAATTACCAAAGAACAAAAAAAGAAAAAGTTTCCTATTTTGGGGCTGAAATATTGCAAAACAAAGTTTTATACAAAACATTATACGAAGAACTCTGAATATGTAAACAGAAAAAACAGTCATGTTTCCAACATGCATTTCTGCATTGGTACATAGTTTATGTCTATTTTGTCCTTTTTTAAAATTACACATTATTGGCAAAGAAGACAACTCTGTCCACCGCATCTGGCTTTCCGTATGCTCTGGCATGTAACTATGCCCCCTTCAAACAGAAAACTCTCTGATGGAGCACGTATTGAAAGGACAGAAAGATATTACTTGACCAGTCTACTGAGCCTTGGAAAGTTTAGTTTGTGGTGCTTCTACCACTGAAGTGGATCGGTGTCTGGGTCTGCCTAAGGGGTCAATAGGTAGGTTGCCAGCTCTCTTGTTCCACAGGCTGCGACTGTTGAGGAGATGCCACACATTTATTATGAAGAAGGGAGCCAAAATCATTTTCTTAATGGGTGGAACCCATTCTTTTTTCTGTAGACTTGCACAACTGGACCAGACAGTTGTTGAGGTGAACAGGCATCATTTCAGTGAGACCTCTTTTTTAATGCATTGCACCTTGTCTGAACATCTGAATGAACAACAGATCAGTGAGAAAGCACAAAAGTTTTACTTACAAGGAGTTCACCCAAGTCAGCAGACAGAGTGGCCTCAGCCAGTGGACGAGGTGAACTAACACTCAGCTTGGAAAGACATACTTATATACATTCCTTTCACAAACCCCATCTGTGAACAATATTATGTCAGTTCTTGGTGTAGGACCCCAAGAGTGAGGTTTACAATGACACTTCCCTGCAACGGGGTTATAGTGTCATTCCACAAATACTTTGGAGCAGAAGATAAGAACTTCTACAACCAGTACAACCTGCTCAAGCTAGTCTGACCATCTGTCCTATGCAGAGGCTAACAGTATTGAAATGACAAGATTTTCCCATCACAAGGGGGTATGTATGTTGTCTGGAATCTGGGGTCCATCAAAGAGGCCATATCTGGGGTCCAGTGAGGCAATATCAAAGAGTTTATTTTTCACATGGTCACTCTATGTATATAAGGTACAATTGTAGGCTTTTTGTCTTTTGAATTGTTTTGTGGACTCAGTATCTTCCTCCACTGGCTGTAGGAGACTAGTTTAGAACAAATTGAGCACCAATTTTACACAAAAACAATGATGCCTCACCAGACGGGGCATCAGTCAAGTCTTCAAGTACTTTAAACAGCCTCATTTTCAGACCTTGAAACGTCAATGTCTTGCCAAGTGGACACAAAATGCCAGCTTTTCTTGCCTGAATCCAGAACACAAGCTACTGCCTTCTCCAATTCCAGAAATCTTTGTAATGTTTTTTTTTGGCATGAACCCCATGTAGTTGTAGACTCTGTTATCAGCGAATGAGCGGGTGGACCAAGCTTTCCCTGTAACTCATTCTTTTCTATCCTTCTTTTCCAACTACAGGAAAAAGGCAGCAATAGCCTTTTTTAAAACCCCAATGGCTTGTTCAGTCTGTAGTTCCTTTACACTATTTTCTGTCTAATAAAAACACAAATGCATCAGTTTTACTGATATGAGCTATGTTTAACATACTGGTCAATATGTCAAAACTTTTTTTTTCTCTTTTAACAAATGTAGCCACACAAACACACTTTTACATCCACATACATATATTGATTCACACGGCGCATGTACCATTTATAAGTCGTTTATTAACATGGTCTATGATGCTTCATGCTTACTTGAATTGCTTTGTGGATTAACTTTTTGTGTGTATTTTCCCTGTGTGAAAATAGACATGAATGTATATCAAATGAGAAATAAAATAAGATTATGAATGACATACAAAGTGAGATATACAACATATAGATTGAACTCTTATCTATGACGTTGTGTAGTTTATGTCTAATACATGGAAATTTGGCTAGCCAGTGTACTTCAGAGCTTTGATAATGTTGCCACCATCTTGTCATACTGATGAGTTGATCTTTACTAACGTTCCAGGAGCTCAAAGCATCTTTTAACTCTCTGGCAATGACCTGATTCTTGTGATTATGGAGAAAGTAAGTTGTTTGAAGGCAGACGATTTGTAGAGCCCAGTTGTGATCAACTCGTATAAGACGCCGTTATTCTGCCAGTACACAAGTACATTGTGGCAGATAAAAATACACACCCTCCAGCTCTGGTAATCCTTTCTCGTGAGTAGATTTACAGGTAGAGTAAGGCAGCTTGGAGAATAAAACGTCAGTCTTGTCATACAGGACCGGTGTGAAAATTATTCTTGTAAGGTTGGTTTTCTCTTGGCAGGGTTTCGTAGGCTTCTACTGTTTTAAGCATGATGTTGCCTGCAGGGTTTTTAGCTGAGTGTTTCAGGTGTTGAAATAAAACCATAGCGCTCCCACCTTTGGTAGCAACAGCTTTTAAACAGATTTTGAAATGTGCCTTTTGTTACTCCAAGTTGGAGGTCAGGAAACCAAGCCAGTTCCTTATCATTGACGAGATGGTGCCTTTGCTAGTTGCCATGTTGATATCATTCTGCATTTCTGTGAAATCAGCTGAAATCATTCTGACCAATGGAAGCCTAAAAAGGGTGTTTTGGGGTGGGGGGGGAGTTCTAATTGTCATATAAATGAATAATCATAGACATCAAATTCAGATTGATCGATTCACCCAGCCCAAGCCATAACTTACATAAAGTTTTCAGTTGAAATGGTGAAAGCTTGGAGCATGATAATAATAACAAATTGTAAGCATTTGTATATAACATGTGCTTAGAACTGCATTTGGTTACAATGACATACAATAAGAACTTCCAAGAATGTACAGTATAACTAGTTTCACAAGTCTGAAGTGAAGGAGCTCAGTTATTCTGACTGCATGTTTTCCATTGATCTTTCTCGTGCTTCTTTCACTCATGCTGTGGAAGTGACTAAAACACTCATGGTGAATGGCAGTATTTCCCATGTGCATGTGATTGGATAGGAAATTATGCAAGATATAATAATAATAATAAATTCCTCACAGCATTTCTCAGGTTCACTTTCCATAACATCAGGAGTGTGAAAGTCAAAATGATTTTCAGCAAAATTGTATGAAAAAAGCAGCATTTAGTGTTACCATTTTGCATTAATATGCTAACAGAGGCTTTCATGCATTCATTTTTCTACAGTCTTTGACTTTTACCTTTTTATTACCCTGTTTACAATCAAAGAGGAGCATGATTGTCATTCAGGCAGTATGCAGATCCTTGGTTGGATGAGGTCACTATAAAGGCCCGCCCTGCATCTCAAGTCAGGAAGTATTGATTTCCTTTAATTGGATAGACAATGAAAAGATGAAAAGGATAAAACATCTCCTCTGCATTCTTGAAGTCTGTCCTCACATTTTTAGAAAAAGTTTGTGTTTATAGTCCTTCCACTGATTTTATAAAATGTGGAAGCCTTCTTGTTGCATACAGTTTATGTCACACTGTCAGAAGAAACGTGTAAAACTGGTATTTCCTTAATGTCGCTCTGCATGTTTTTGTCAGGGCAGAATAAGGTCGCATTAAGTTTCTGTTCATCTTCTTCAAATATAGGGAAAAACTTGTTGATTTTTATAAAGGTCGGATATTGTTTAAAACATTTTTTAGAAATGTGTGAATATGCAAATAAGCATTGATAAGGTCAGTATTTGAATAAATCTGAAATATCTCCTGACCTTTCATTAATTTTTGAAGTTTCCTCTCACAAACAAAAAGATATGTGAAAAATAAATCTTTTGTCAAAAGTTTGATTTTGATCGTTTTTGTTAATGAAGTTTTGTTTAACTAGAACCTAATTGTTTTGAAAAATCATCCAGTTAAAAGAAAAACTTGCAACAAACTTAATTTATTTAAGATTTGTCTTGCTTTAATGGTGATAGTTGTAATGCAGATTTAACATGTCCAGAAAGATGTAATAGATTACTGTTTTCCCAAATATATTTTTCCTCTACAGTTCTTGTACATAGACACTTTTCTGTGTCTTTAATATTATTTGACTTTTTATTTAGTTTATGTATTTTATCTATTCTATAAAAATATTTATAAAATATTTTCATATTTATGTAATAGAAAAATAATTGACTATTATAATTTTCTTGTCCTCTTTAACACTGAGGTAAAATTGATAATATGTGTATATAGGAAATTTTATACTTTTTTTGTGCTTGGCAGTGTGTTAGGTCCACTTTAGTGGACACGATGCATTAAAGGGTTAGTATGGCTCCACGAGGGAGACCGCCTTTGCTGCTGGTTAGTTGCTCTTACTTACCCATCCATACAGAACTTCAGCAATTGGATGAATTGCATTTATATTTTGACTGACATGATTAAACTCGATCGTTTTTCTAACAGTCATGTCATATTGCCTGATCAACCTTGTTGATGATGCTGTGACATTCTCTTCAGCATCAGCTGTAGGTTAGGGCATGTTCACACTGCTGCTGTTTGGTCAGCTTTTAATGGGCTGTGGTCCCTTTCAAGGGCTAATCTGATTCGTTTGGTGCAGTATGAATACCAACTGCACTCTGGTGTGGACCAAACAAGAGAACTCTGGTTCGCTTAAAAGGCAGGGTTCTCGGTTCAGTTGCATGTGGACTAACCAGTGACTAAAGAAAGGGTGACGTCTGCCAACCCGAGTCGAGCATGAAGAAGTTAATGATGCCGAGTATTGTTTGGGTATGAGGGAATATAAAACATATATAAAATGTATGTTCTGTGCACCGCAGTAAAATTTGGAACCCCAAGACCAGAGCCCTGCACATATCAGGTTTTACCACCCTGAACCCACCCGAAGGTCAGTAGTTGTTTGGTTTAGTGCCCCCCCTAGCGAACAGTTTTAACTGGGTGATGTTGACCAGGCGCTTTGGTCACTTTGAATGCAAACCAAACTATAGAAAGGTATTAAGTTTTTTTTAGAAATCCCTGCTCAATGGAATCCAGTCCTCTGGACTATCCTAGTGTGACCGCCCACTAACGCATGGAAAGCCTCCATCCTGAACTCAAGGACGAATTTATGTGTCAACGATAATAGGATTTGAAGTATTTAAAGTCTACATCTCCAAACTTGAAATACTTATAAATTATTTAAAACATTTAATATTTCAATCATTTAAAAGTGTTTTATTAATCCAGTGTAAGCTTACATGAAAGCCCTAGTTTCCTTCAGATTTAATATTTTATATTAGTGTTGCTGTGGTCAGATGTAAAGTATGAAGTATTTATTCTGAAGTAAATCTGCTGACATAAGTGGATTTTCAGTCCCCGTAACACTTCCTTGTTTTATAATTAAATTGCTCCCTTTCTAGTTGCATTCTGGCCAACAAAACCCACAACTTAGCTGCCCTGGGCTGTTTTTTTTTTTTTTTCCCCCAAAAGCTAAAAGATTATTAGACCTGCATTGGTTCCACCGAGGTCTGAGTTTCCAAGTAGATTAGGCAAATGAGGTCGTCTGAAGCATGTGGCTTCACCCTGCCTTGCTCTCAGAAGTCTTGGCATTGCCTTTCTGAGATTACAAGAAAACCAGGAAGTCTGATTCAACTTGGTTGACAAAGTTTGTCCATGTTGCTTATTTTCATGGAACTTTCAGTGTTTTTTTTTGTGTGTGTATGTGTGTGTGTGTCTCTGTCAAACATTACCGGCATGAAAAAATCTTAAATTGACATTGAATTTCACTGCTCTCTTTTTGCAATTGGAGCTACATGTTATTTTGGCGCTCACCTGACCCCTCTTTAGGTCATGCTGTGCATTATCTTCTCTAATGTGTTAAACATGGCAGAGGGAACTCAAGCAACTGCTCATCAGCTCCATTTACTCAAAATCTGTTAATGTGGCACATTTCTACAAGGTTTGGGCTGTGAGACCATGAGAGATGGGTTCTTAGCAACTCTCTGGTCTCAAATCTAAACTCTTTTTTTCTTATTTGACTATTTCCACCCCCCCCCCCCCCCCCCGACCACTGAAGGTGTGAAATGGCTGACTGTTCTTGAGTCTGTTTTGACTCGCTCTGGGAGTGGTGAGGAGCTTTTTTTTTTTTTTTTTATTTGTTGTGTCTGTTTTTCTATATCACAGATGTGGTGCATCACTGCCTTTGGTCTGTGTCTGTAACCATATGAAAATGAAAATGTTTGTGGCCTTTTTGAGTCACCTGTGTGTTTACATGCAAATCTGCCGACTTGAAATCAAATATTGTGTCTGAGAAATATTTCAGACAATGATGTCGTTATCATACCTAACCGTTCTAGCTGATTGTGGGGGTCCGCACAGTTGGTCCAGCTCCCTTAGGCTTTATTAAATAGTCCACAGAGTCTTGCTTACACCCCACACACACTGCCTGTTCTGAGGAAAGACTTCAACATTAAAGTATTTCAGAAAGTATTTCAGACGCAGAGATCTCCATGGCAACTTGTCATCGTGGTTTCTTTGATGTATGTGTTCCATGCTCCCAACATCCCAGCAGTCTCTAGAGTTTTGTGTGCGCTTGTTTGCTTGTGCACCTGTGGTGGGAGTAGCATGCCGGAGGATATGGTAGGTATAGCTTTCAGCTAGCCACACAGGGGAGAGAACACACTTGGGATGTCAGGGAGGTAGAGCTATAGAGTGAGCAGAGAAATAAAGAAACTGAAAGTTGTCAAGAGGAAGATTATGTGATTAGAACAAGGCTTTGAGTTACATGTCTGTAGTGTTCAGCTCAGTGTTTTGTGGTTAATGTAGAAGCTTCTTGAGACCGTGTGAACAGCTTTGATGGTTTTAATGTTTCTTTTAATCTGAAGACCAGAAAACTGTTACTCCAACTGTTCCCACCAGCGTCCCCTCCACATCTCAGCCACAGTGACCAACATCGCTTTGCTAACCCGTCCATAAGCCCAGACAGGCAGTTTGGACCTCATGTCCAGTCACTTCTGAAGCATCTGAAGGAGAGGTCAGAGAAGGCAGAGAAATTCAGAAGGATAGTAGCTCATCTCCAATCCAACTTGTGCTCCAGGCAAACCTCTGGTCAGGAATCGTCCCAGGATTCAACAAGGAAGCCCAGTGATCACTTATTATTGGGGATGTGTCTGAATATAGAGATGGTGTGTGAATTTAAAAAAAAAAAAAAAAAACAACATACACACACAAACATGAACGCCTTTTCCCTGATGTTCAGTCTGCTGTCAGATCAGGCAGTTTTGCTAAAGCTGCATCACATCTGTCCCCCACACAGTGTGAGCTGGCTTCCATTATATTGCCAGTTAAAAAGTGCCATTATGTCATGCTGACAAAGCAGCACATTCCCACATTCCCCGTCACGTGCACTGGCTGCTCTGGGTCATCCTGAGCCCACGAGTGCGGTTAGTGGTGTGGAAGCCACACATCGCCCTTCCTCTGCGATCAGATTATTTTCACCTTTCTAAGAATGGGTGTCCAGATGTTCAACTCTGTCAGTCTCACATATCCTCTTCTAATTAGGCACCAAAGTTGTGGCCACGGACACCACTGCCGTTCCTGTATGGCAGTAGTGCTTCTGTCCTGGCTTGTTTCCATGACAATGGCAGCACAAACAACACAAGAGCACCAGCTTTCAAATCATTCCTCAGAGTTGTAGGACGTGTGTTTCCTTGACAGATGGATGGACCGACTAATCAGCAGGGGTTACACGCTCTTGTTTGCGTTGACCCCAGCTTCCCGATCCTCTTCTTTTTTTTTTTTCTAACCGTTTTTATCTGCAAGATATCTCCAGTTTCCCTATGAGCCTCTCTGTTTTGAGTGTTTTGTCAAAGTGATGGATAGGCTTTCTCCTCCTGCCTGTTAGCATTTGGAGAGGTTCTTTTCTCCTCATGCTACTCACGCTTAGAGTGATAAAATGCATAACCTTCCCCATTAATTCTCCTAAAAGTATGTTTTCATTGTTCCAGCCTCCCCTGATGCTGTTCGTGTACACAGGGGCTGTTTCTGCTGCATCATTACGCATGATGCAGCAGTGGAACCTTGAGATTTTATGGGTTATTGCATGTAGATGTGTTTAGTCTTGTGGTACTGAATGGACCTAGTGAGGCATAGAGCACATTTAGACATTGTCTTTTGCTTTTAATCAATTTGAAATAGCCCTAAAAAGCTGCATCTATACCACAAAGAATTTTGGTTACAAAATATAACTCCAGATTCTGTCAGTATTGTCGTAGACTTTTAAGGCTATTCCTTGATTAGTTCAGATCAAATATTGCTAAAACAGCTGAAGAAAAAGCTTTTTTTTTTTTTTTTTTTTTTTTTTTTTTTAAGAGCCAATTGTGTGGTCTCTGTCTGATTAATATTTGAGGCTGAAGTGGGGCCCACCCATTAGATTGGTGCGGACCAAAAATTTCACTGCTGCAGATGCGCACTCGGGATAAAGCCACAAGTAAGTAACCTTAATGGGGTCCTATTATGGTATTTCAAGTTTTCTGAGCTTTCTACAGTGTTACAGGGTTAAATCCTCATCAGACATGTGAACGGCACAGTTATTTATCACCTAAACGCATGTTTGAGTTTGAGTTCCAGCACTCTCTCCGTTCGGTTTCCATGGCGATGAAAAACGCGTCGTTTTAGAGAGTTTTTTCTACTTGGAAATCCTTGTGACGTCCCGGGGGATAAGGTTCGCTGATTGGTTACCTTCTACTGGTTAACAAGGGCATGTACAAATACATCAGGCGGGTGGAAAACGTCGGATAAAGTTATTTCCAACGGTGGCTGGTGAGTTTACCAAAGAGAGACATCCTGCTGCATTCCTTGCTGTGGGTTGCTGTTTTCCACTTTGCTTTCAGGGTCTGATTCAGGTTCCAACATGTAGGGCTGTATGCTATGTGTTGACATTGTATTTTGTTTTTTTTATTGAGTTCATATTAGCCTAATCCTTCTGTTTATGAGATTTTACAATGACGGCGAAAGCAGGTGCGGTGCACGTCCCCGATGTAATGCAGTGGCGGGAGGCGGAGCTTAATGTGGAAGAGTCTCAATCCACTCGTTTTGCCCACAGGCTGATCTGACAGCCTACGGAGAGGGTCGGTCTGGAGTAAAGAAAGCCATTTGTGACAATAACTCGATCAATCCCAGCCCTTCTGGGCTCAGAAATAAAAATAAATTAGCCTGAAATGCACGTAATAGCTCCACTTTAAAGGGTAAAGTTTGAAACTAACATTTCCAGATTTCATTTCAGCTGTGACTTTTTGTTTGTTTGTTTGTTTTTCTTTTTTGCCTACACGGCCACATTCACGTCACAGTTTCGTTATTTCCTATATATGGTCAAATTTTCCAGGCATGGAGCCCCAGTTCGAGTGTCTACATTATCCACTGCAGCTAATTTAAAAGTGGAAGTTCTTAGAGTTCAAGGAGCCGCTCCAGAGTATTGCAGGGTGGGATTGCATGGCAAATGTGCTGTAAGGAACAGATAAAATAAAAAGCTAGCAAAATCCCCAAGAAGATGCAAGCTGAGACACGTTAGTGGCTGTCAGCCAATTCTCAGTCTGACCAAGCAGGTTAGCCATCTGGATAGAGCTGAAGGAGCAAGCAGGAAACATGAGGCAGCAAGTAGCGTTCAAGCCAACTCCTAGCTTTTATCCGCTGCTCCCCCACTTAGCCCAGTCCAGGTGTCCATTCCCCAAGCTGCAAACACGAACCCTTAGCCACCTTCAACAAACCTGAATGGCGGTACCTGTCAGCTCACCCAGGGAACAAGCTGCCAACCGCCATCAGCTCCAGCCAACATCACACACTCTAGCACACAAGCCGCACTTCATGCAGAATGGTGGTTTGGAGGGTATCAAAGAAGCTGAAGCAGCAAGTGTTACTTTTTCATTGATACAGTTGTTCACGAAGCAACAGCAGCATTTGTTGCTTCTGGAGCTCCTTAGAAACACGGAGGTACTCACACAAGCAGCATACTTTGCATTTACCAACCTTACTTCACATACGGTATACCAACAGAAGCCATTAGCAACCTAGCCTTGTTTAACAATGTGTAAGTGTGTAAGCAATGCCAACATCTCCATCTCTCATTCGGTATCAGCGGCAGTGCCACAGCTCTGTGCATTTGTCTAAAAGTATGTTACGAATTAATTTTTCTGGTAGAAAAGGGGGAAGTAAAAATAAAATGGAAACATCATCAGCTGATGGCATAATAAATTCATTATACATTTCACTTTCTTTCTGAACAGGAGGGATTTGTTAAAATTGTCTGTTATGAGAGAATATGCTTCATTTGAAATTAATAACTTAGCTAGTGTGTAATTAAAATTCCACCGGATGAAGTCCTCTGAAGTGAAACTTCCCCCTTGCTGTCTTTGCATGTGAACTATGTTGGTTTAATTTTGTACAATTTGCAAAATAACACTGAAACAGAGTTCTTCTGTCGGTGCCTCTTAAGCACTTTTTACACCACATTTCCATACCCACTTAAGCATTGTGCAGTCAGCTAGCAAACTTCATTAGTTCAGGATTCCTGTCTTCTCACCCAGTAGAGATTTGTGACGGTGCATTGCTGATTTCTACCTTTCAAAGTCCTGGAGCTGAATGCTGGTCAGTTTTTGAATGATACCAAGCTCATTGTAAAATATATTTTTCCAGCTACTGCTTTGCTCATAATCACACACAAAAGCTGAACATTTATTGGTATGAGGCTGCACAATGTTGCAAAATAAAGTTATGTAATAACATTTTTTTCAGGTAACCTTCTCTGATTCCATCTCCACCAGTTCTGGTTTTGGATTCTGATTAAGTTGCATGCCTTGGTGTTTTCCCGTGGCCCACCGTTTTGTCAGATAAAAACATCGTGCATCTCTGACACACACTGACGCAGGACATTTCTCAGATGTCTCAATATCTTCCCAGCATGTCATGGGACTCTGCTCCTCGCTGCCGTTCTCCCTCCTTGCATTGCTTTAATTACTTTATCCCCCGTTTCCCTCATCCCTTTCTCCTTCACTCCATCGCCCTGAGCTGCTCCTCATTCCTTTTAATTAATCCACACAGATTTAGACACCCTCACCCTGCTGTGATTGTGTACACACAACACACACTGATACGCACAAAAATATTGCCCAGAGACAAGCACAACTTTTAGTGATCAGGCTTCACTTCAAAAGTTTTATGTTTTAAATGGATGCAGTGGGAAACTGGGGTCTAACTGTTTGATAATGTGCTTTGTCTTTTGATTCAGAGCTCCAATGGAAGCATGCAGCTCATGGAAACAGAGTTCAGCAAAACACTGGAAGAGATGGTGGCTCTTCATCTGCATCACCAGAAGAGCATTCCAGTCTTCCTCTCTGCTGTGACCCTCGACCTGTTTGGGCGACAGACTGCAGTCTGAGGTTCACATGTAAAGATTTAACGTGGCATTGGGTTTCTTTTTTATTCTTTGTGTGGTGATTGCTGCTGTTTGGAGGATAAGTAGATATCTATTTGGATTAAATACTTTAGATTAAATTTAAGAGGCTAAGAAAGAAACTTTGCATCTGTGTTTATGATCTAAATATTTGCTCAACAACACTTTGAACTGTACCGTTTGGAGAAGAAATGTTTGTGTTTTTGTCTGGAATTTATTTCTTTTTGAGTATCACCAAGCCAGCTGTTAATTTTTAAACACACACACACACACACACACACACACACACACACACACACACACACACACACACACACACACGTGTATGTACATATATATATATATATATATATATATATATATATATATATATATATATATATATATATATATATATATATATATAATATGATTTCCTGCCTTTATGTCTTTTGAGTTCTTGTGTAAACTGTCCTTATGTGTTTCCTCTACTTGGATTAGAGAATCCAATAAGGGAGTAAATACAATTTTCATCCCACCACATTTGCAATTCATGCTGTTGTTTGACTGTGAGAGGGGAAAAAAAAATCAATATTTGAATTGATCCAAATTCAAGCTTCCCAGTTTTTAATCGCAGCAGACAGCATCATGTACTCAGATTGCACATTTTTGAATCTCCACTGTCTCCAAAAGTATGGCATGCTCTGCTGCCCACAGTGATCCAGTTTGTTTCTTTTTTTTCCTCTCTAATTTTAAATTTAAAAAAAAAAATATATATATATATATATATTATTTTAACCCAAACTTGTTTCTAAATTCACTTTTATGGTTTGACATCAGGCTAGTGCAAATTTTTTTTTTTTAGTGCAGCTTTGGTTTGAATGCGTTCTGTCTGAAGTTTGCATAAGTTTTCTCCAGATGCTCCAGCTGAATGCAACATTTCACACACGTTCGCTTTAAACTGTAGATGTGACTGTCTGTCTGTCTGTCTGAGGACCGTTGACATTTCCAGAGTGTAACTTGTGTCCGACCTGTTTGGGCGTCAATGTGCCCAAACAACACAGCCTTGTGGAAAATTTCTACAAAGATGTGTTAAAGCTTCTGTTAGTTTCTTTTCTTTTCTTATATGAAAACTGCATCGATATTTTTTTTTTTTTTAAATGGTCAGCAATGAAGCAAACATAAATGTGGGTTGAAGAGACAGAAGGGAACACAAAAAGTGAAACAAAAGGAAGTGAGGCAAGAAAAAGGTCACTTAATACAGCAACAATATAAGAACTCCAGCTGGCGCAGCCATATGTCTCATGAAAAACATTATCCTGTACAGAACATGCCACATACTGTCCTTGTTTTTCTGTTTTTCATTTTTCCATACGTATTCATTTTCAGCGCACAGCACACCTTCCGCACAGCGTACAGTGCTCGGGTGGAGGTCGTATTTTAGAGGATGTCTCATGCACTGTGTGTCATAGTTGTGCGCTTCTGCTGAAATATCTGTATCATCTTTGTATTTTTAATTAGAGAAGCAAGTGGTAATCAATAAAAGCGCTAACGTTTTTACTTTTAGTCATTTATTTATTCTTTTGTCTCTTCCATTAGCATTGAACTGTGGCGACTCGGTGTCCAGGTAAAACATGGACTCAAGTACTTACCTGACCCTTTAACTTTCACACTAACAGAAGCCAAAGAAAAACGTTTCTCTGTGTTTTTGCATTTGTTTTGGACAAGAATAAACAGCTAATATTTTCTAGCAAATGGTTTAGATGTTAAAAAGAAGTTAATAATAATGCAACAGCAGTGAAATGGTTGAAGTTTGAAACATCACTGTTATAGCAAACACTTTGGGTTTGGTGTTTTACATACCCAAACCAACTGGTAGAGATGGCTCACGCTGGTTTATTTCCACAATTTTTTACAGGAATTCATCAAAGTTACTGAAAGTTTATCTCTACCAAATGATAGACCAGGACCCTAAAGGGGGAAAGGGAAAAAAACATGTTCAATGTGATTGCTCTTATTTGTATATTTTTACACAAGCGTCTGCAGACTCCCAGATTATCATCATTTTTTTGTTTAAACATCAGACAAAATACACAACAAACTTTCTACAGATATCTAATGGTCATTGTGAACTGATAGCTGTTATTATTGTACTGAGGTTGACAATGTGAAAGCTCTAGATCAGGGTTGGGGAACCTCGTCCTGAAAGTTTTCCATGTCCCGCAGTTCCAACACAACAGATTTAAACAAACAAATCCATGTGCCGATCCTGATAAGCTGTTGGATCCATTTCATCTGAATCAGGTGTGCTAGATCAGGGGTACATGGAAAACCTGCAGAATTCTGTCCCTCAAAGACCAGTGTTTCCCACTGCTCTAGATGATGCACCATGGAAACAAAGTCATGCAAGAGGTAAAAAAAAAAAAAAAAGAAACAAACCCTAAAAGTAGTTATTTAGTCAACCGCATGTTTTTAGTTCCCAGCAGAAGACAGTGGCTGACCTTGAGTGATGGAAAAGAAACTCTGAAGAAGTTTTTAACCCATCACGCCATCTGCTGAGAAAGCAAAACTACAGCCCTACGGCTGCCTGGACATGTGGAGTGTTATTGTGTGTGCACAATGGTCTTTGTTGCAGCAAACAAGACAGAATATGTTTATCTGATCATCCTTTTCATCTTTGTCAGTGTAGTGTTGTTCACTGCTTCTCTCCCTTCAGCCAGATAGAATTAACTCAGAAGACGTAAAGTAGAACTCTTTCTTTTCATAAAAGTATGGTGTCATTATCACACAATGTTAAAACTACGGTGTAAAATGAAGTCTAGCGTCTTCCTCAAGTTTTTTTTTTTTTTTCTATTTTTGTTTTTTTAATCTGCAGTTTTATACAGACTGGTTTATTCCTTCAGCTTTCAGTTTTCTTCCATTCCTGGTTTGGTCTTTGACTCGAGGTAAAAGCACGGTCTTTACCATTACCTCTTCCTCTCTGCTCTTCCTGCAGCTTTGCACTCTTTTATTCATTCCTTTATCTTTATTTTATCAGACCATCATCTCAGAGTTGAAAACAATTAGTGCACCCCCTGATATCTCATTAACTATAAATGAGGTGGTAGAGGGAGGCTGAAAATGGCAGAGGCTCGCTCCGTAATTCCACAGCGTACATCACATTTCACACTGACATGCCGGTCCTCATGCAGCAGAAAGCAGTCGAGTCTGAAAGGGATGTTTTAAAAAAAAAAAAAAAAATCTGTTCAAGGCAGCGCAAAATCTTTAAAAGAAATTCTTGTTTATGATTAATTCATCGTAACGTAAAGGCCTGTCATTTCAGCTTTTTCTTTTCATTGATATTGATAAGTGAGAGCTGCTGAGAGGATACCCCCCCCCCCCCCCCCCACCACCCCCAGTCTCAGCTGGAAAGTAGAGTCTTGTGGGACAGTCAGGGAAGACAGACGGGACCTGTCACTTATTTCTTTCATCTCTCATCCCTCTCTTTTCTTCCCCCCTTTACTGCTTCTCACACAGCTCTCTCACCTGCCACTCACACAGGAAACGCTATTGTTTTTGTCTGAAGGGAGTCTTTCCCCCATCACAGCCCCCGATCTCCCGCTTTCTCCACCTCTAAAGGCCCAACAGAGAAAGAGACAGAGCAGCTGTCATGACTTCAGATCTGACTTTCTTTCCTTGTTCCCCTGTAGAGAAGATGAAGCTCGATTCTCTGAGGAAGGTGTGTGAGAGCACTCATGTTCTTGCAGAGTTGTAGGGGAGGATATAAAAACCAGATGCTACGTAACATTTTTACAACTGAATTTGTTGTCCAACATTTACCTGAAAGTGTTTTGAAGATTGTAGCTGATGCTAAAGTATTTGTCAGATTTACCGCTGGTTTGGAGCAAGTTTCGAAATGTTGCCAATGAAACAGATGAATAAATAGAAGAGCAAACCATAGGTATAGAAAAATTAAACTGTCATGGCAAACACCAAACATTGTACACAGACCAACCCACTGGTCAGATCCAGTCTACTCTGGTTTTCATCAAGTGTTGGTTTCTTTTTTGGTTTTTTTTTGCAGTTTTTGCTTCTGACATTTCCCAGCATAGGATAGGCTGAATCAAGTCAACTGGACAGGTTGTTGAAGACGTTTGAGGACATTTAGTTCTTCACCCAGAAGAGCTTCTTAAGTTATGATGGAAATTATGGGAAATATTACTAACTCTTACTGAGATGCTACTCATGGTTTAGTCTTTTTTTCCCCCTCCATCTTAACAAAAAGACAAAGTTTTGAGGACTAAAATGTAGAAATATTGGACAGAGAAGACGAGTGGTTTGAGTGGAGACCGTCTGTGTTAAAGTGGAGAAATAACTGAGGAGGAATCAGACGTCACCTCTCCTTCGCCTAAAATGGCATCATTTCAGCTTTCATAAGAGTCACGACACTTAGTTCCACTTCGGCTCAAGTCATGAACCTAAGGACACTTTTGACCTCAGACATGACTCACCAATGTTTGTAGACTTGAATACATTACTTTAACAAAAAAAAAAAAAAAAAAAAAATTTTTTTATATATATATATATATATATATATATATATATATATATATATATATATATATATATATATATATATATATATATGTGTGTGTGTGTGTGTGTGTGTGTGTGTGTGTGTGTGTGTGTGTGTGTGTGTGTGTGTGTGTGTGTGTGTGTTTGTGTACATTCAGCAGTGTTGTAAAAATAATTTGAAAATATTTAAATGAAATGAATGTTAAAGACAAGTGGTCCATAAGTCTTTTCAATCCAACTGTCCAACAATCCATTTACCAGTTCCATTTATATTCAGTTTATTGTGGTCCAGTTCAGTATTATAGGGTTTAGTTGCCAGGAAACCAACCCATCACATCCAGTTTTCAAAAGGATGCATGGATGAAAGGCACATTTTATACTTGCTGCTGTCAGCAGCATCAAGCATAAGAAGAAAATATAAACATGCATAAATCTTTTGTAAGTTTTCTTAAATAAATTTCAGAATAACAAAGAAATGTTTAAAGTAAAGGCAAGTGCTAAAGTAATAAGAAAATAAATGCAGTGTTAAAAGGATGCATAATACTGCAGTGTGTTTAGTTTTTTGTTTTTTGTTTTTTTTTAATTTGCCTCAGTGGGGCCAAACTAAATCCCAGTGGGAGCTGGTTCCAGTAGAGGGCAGCGTAACAAAAAAGAGATTTCATGTTGTTTGGTTTCAACTTAGTGTGACACCAGCAGATCTGGGCTGAACTGTTCAGAGACTTATTGATGCTAAACCGTCCCAGTTTTTGATTGTATAATCATTTGGGTGCCTTTAGTCTATTAAAACGGGAGTGATGTGTTTTTTGTTATATGTTTTCGGTTTTGTTGGGGTTTTTTTTAGCAGCAATTTTTTTAATGAGCTCGAGGTCTCTGACTATAAAGGCTGGAGGTTTTCACTTGCAATAGTCCAATGTTTAGAAATAAAAGCAAGAACAATTATTCTAGATCTTGGGGAAAAAAAGAGGATAATGCATTCGAGGTCTTAAAAAAGAAAAAAAAGAGGACCAGTGACTGATCCTTGTCTTGGCTGTATTTTCAGCTTTATAATCAGCAACACTGAGTAGATATTCCCAGCTTCCTTAGTTTGATCAAAGTGTCATAATTTTCATTACACATAAATAACTTTTTGAATAAAGAAGTCAACAATGTAAAGCGCTGCACTAACATATAATGGGCCTGGATGCCCACCATCCAGCCCCATCCCCAACACAGAAACTGGGATTGTTTAATACCACACTCTCCCCATTCTTCCAAGCATGTGTGCACACCTTTTAGTGTATTAGCCTTATTGACGGAGGGGAATACATTTAGCCTCCTAAAGTTTTTGCTCTGTTCTTAGCAAGGATAACTAATTTAGCTCTGTTCACTTAATTTATCAGTTTCAACATTATATTGAATGAAACCAGGATTTCTCTGTGGTGTTCTGGTGTTTATGTTTGAGTCATGACACTACAGAGAGTTTTTGCATCTGTTACCAGGACATGAAATTCCTCATTAGAGCTGTTCTAGTCTTGTGATATTGTGAAAAAACTAACTTAGGCTGTCAGGGATCTGAACTGTCTCTAACAAGTGAATGACTTCATTATAAATGGCTTTCTATCTAATTTCCTGGTTCATTTGTGAGATTTAACCATGATCATCTAATAGAGGAAATGCAAAAGAACCATTGTATTTAAACCTGAAGCCGTTGAAGTCTCTAATATTGTGTATTAGAGACGAGATAATTGCTGCCTGGCAAATGACCAAGTGCCAAGTTGTGCCTTTTGTGAACTTTATGCTTGTAGAGCTATCATGGATTGAGTCTGTTGTGGCACATCCCATGGAAATTTGCAGTTTCAGGGCCTCGGGATCTGAATTGTGTTCCTTGAACCGCTTCCTGATCAGTTTTTATAACGTTAAAGGGCATGTGGGCCTACTGGGAGAGGCAGTTGCAGTTGGGGAGTGCTGTTGCCATGGAGGGTGTAATTGGTCTTCAATAATGTTAAGATGGGGAAGGTACCTGTCAAGGCAATATCAAAGTAAATGCCAGGGTCCAGGGTCTTCCAGCAGAAGGAGGTGTTTTAAGAGAGGAATCTGTTTCATTTGACTCACTTATCTATTATCTAAACAGCTGAAACTAACAGAAACAGAATAATGGTGATGACATGCACACTGTCTTTCTCCTTCACCTTCACAAAAACATTGAATTACAACAGATGCTCAAGGTGTCAAACAAGTTTCCAAATAACAGGAATCCTTTCATGTAAAAAAAACAAAAAACATCCATCTCTGCAAGAGCTCATATCAAAGCTACTGGACTGTTAGTAATCAATTTACATGGAGTTCTATCACTCCGGTTCCTTTCCTGCCCTGCACGTTTGAACTATTTTCCAGCTTTCTGGCCCGAATCAGCGGCTCATTAACAGAAAACCTGAGAACACGGCATTGAGGAAATTGGCTTAATCTAAATATGTTGTGTTGAAGCAGACAAACAACTAAAACCTGCAGGGCAGTGGCTCTCAGGCACCTGGATGATGAAACTCAGAGACAAAATCTTACTGGAGTGTATAAGTACTTACAGTTCATTCATCTGAGCAGCGGATAATTGCCAAATTACCACCAGGAGTAAATTGTTGGAACTTGATCAACTTTTTTCAAATTGAATCTAATTATCTAAATGAATTGAAAGATAGCAGAATTATTCAAAATATCTCTTCTAGAAACATTTAGCTGCCCCCTTTTCTGGGTCAAATGATCCCATATCATTGCTCTATTTTGAAAAAACAGATATTTTCAGCCACATCTAGGGTGTCTACCTCTGGCAGAGGAACCAGACAAGACAAATGGTACAATAATGCACTAAGAAGAGATTCCAGATTGTGAAATCAAATTTGGAAGGACTGCTGATGGTGCAAATGTTATACTTGACCTGAGCCGATGGACCCCTTGCAGAGCAGCTTCAGTAACAGATTTCCTTCTTTTCATCAATACATTTTGAAGCTGTTGTAGTACTTTATGTCTGGCATGTAATTCTCAACAGCCGTTCTCTCTAATCCTCACCCCGTACGGCAGATATGGCTGTTCAGAGGGATGGCATAACTGTGCAGAGAAGCAGGTCTCCAGGCAGACTCTGATGTGGGTTTTGGAGCAGGAGAGTGACAGTTCAGTTAATTAGAACACTTTTAATTTGCGCTGCTTTGATATCTCGTTTTAGCCTCCTTCAATCTGGAAGAATGCACGTCCTGTGCCGGAATGCATGGTGTGGCGTGTTTACGTATGTTGAGCTAGCTTTGTGTCACCTTGGGTGGTAATTCAGGAGGATTAAATCATTTATAAAAGCTCAACCATGTAATACCTTTCATTTGTACTTCCTTCAAACTATTCCTGTGAATATCTTTTGGAATTTTAAAGCAAAGCCATTTTTATGGCTGAGATTGTGCCACTTGTTTTTTTCTTATATTCTTTATTTTTCTTTTTTTGAATATACTCAATATATCTTTATATATCTGCTTTTGACCAGAAATATTTCTGCTGAGCTTGTCATAGATGTTTGGTCTCTTTAGATTTTAGGAGGACTGCATTAGATTTGCTCCTCCAGTCAAAGAGAAGGTAACCAGTGTTACCACTGACCTAATAACTCATAAGTCATGTTGTTCGCCTCTCAGCCAGCCACGACCTTTACACAGTGTTCTCTCACTTTGACTCTACATTATTAATGCTGTTATTAATGCTGCTTGGCCAGTGTGTGTGGATGTGTGTGGATATGTTGCACTGAGGAAGTTGGGTTGTCCCTTTAGCAGCTTGATTTTAATATGTTCTAATACAGTGGTGGGAATGTTTCTCATTATTACTCTTATCATCATCCTCTATCAAGCCGCCTCCCTCTACAGGCAGGCCACATTAATTTGTGATCTCAGAGAGAGACAGCGAGTCTAATTCCCATTTTTTAAAAGAAGGTTATTTCACAAAGACGACCCCCTGGGGCTCCGAGAGAAATCAAAACTGTGAAAATGAGCAAAGAACTGTCTTTCTGTCCTCTTTTATCTTCCTTAGCCCCATTTTCTTAATTCTGTTTCCTTCTCCTTTCTGTTTTCTTTTTTTTTTTTCCTCCTCAGTCTGTCCTCATATATCTGCCGCCCTCCATCCCTGCCGGAGGCTTCACTCTAAATGCCATGTGGAGAATGAAGGAAGGGTTATTGTTTGCGCCTGGGGAGGCCTCCTTTTGTTACACGAGAAGCTTATACAACTATAGTGAGATGGGGAAGACAGACGGCACACAGACATAAAATAGAAGATTTTTTTTTGGTCACTGCAGTGACGCCTCTGACAAGCTTGACAATATTTTGTGTTCCAAGCTCAGATGCTGGATCAAGCTGGAGGCTCCTTGTCCGTTCCGTGTCAGACTGCTTTGATTCAACCACATCTAGAAAGGGCAACCCTCAACCTCAGTTTTCAGAACTACAGTTAATGTAGGATCTCTTTCCCCGTGAGCAGCAGCAGCACCAGCAGCTGTTTTACTGCCCTTTTCAACCTCTCCACCGGGTACAGGATCAACCTTTTTTTTTTTTTTTTTTTTTTTTTTTCATTCCTGCAGCTGGGAGTGCTCTGTAATGAGCTTCTCCGAGTCCATGAAAGTTTCATGTATTAATATCATGCATACGTTTAAAAGTTCAACAAAAAAAATCATATCCCAAAAAGACTAAAATTGAAATGTTTTAAGTTTAATACATTAAAAGGTGCTGTCACCCTCCCAGCATCTATAAATGCTCACAGCTGCTCACAAACCCTGGTGCTTGTAACACAGAGGGCTTCTGACTGTATGAGTTTGAGCGTGAGATTGGAGATGCCTCAAAGGAAGAGAAATAAGGATGGGAAAAACAGATGATGTAACCATGGCGACATACCCAACTCACCTGCCTTTGGTTAAAGTCACAGGGGACAGATGAGAGATAGAAAGGCAGTGAAAAGACATGCTTCCTTCACACAGCAGGCTTAAGATCAGGGCCAATAAACCTTACTGATCTACTGAAGATGTTAGTTTAAGTTGTGCATTTGAGGATACAGTAAGACTGTGTTTCTGAATGAACTGAACTGAAATGAACTGCTTGTGTATGACTGCAGAGAATTATTCTCCCTGAGCTGAAGGTCTCGGGTCCAGACTAATTGTGCAGTGAGTCTGTTTTTGCCTCACACTCAACTTTGCTTTCAGATGTGTTCAAAATCTCTGCAGCCCAAAATATGTTCCACAATGAGCAGGCATTATAGGGAAATGCTCAATTTGGTTCTAAAGAGCAGCTAAATTGGATCAAAGTAATTATGTTTTTGTTGGGTTTCTCACTAAACCCAACAATAAACCCAACAACTCCTGGCTTTTGTAGAAGTGCATTTAAATATGTGTAGCGGGTGGTAATTATTGCCTCAGGCTGCTATTGGCAGCGATGTTGACACCCTCGCAAATGCTAATTTTACCCCCTATTTTCCTGTGGAATCTTACCAATAATATCCATTATAGAAAATTTTGTCACCTCTGGTCACCAGTTCCGTCCATCTCTTTTTCAGCGCTAAGCCAGTAAAACATTTCACACAGCTGAAGTGGAGAAAATAGAAAAAATTACCAGTTTACATGGAATATAAAACAGTAATTGCAATAACAATCATTATTGTTGCAGAGATGTCGGCATTCATGCACTCAATTTGAAAGAAGTTGGAAAAGTCACTTTTCTACATGTTAAAAGTTGTTGAACAACTTCCTTAAAAATGATTTATATTGCTTCTGATATTATTTAATCATACTCACAGTTACAAGTATAGTTGTTGTCTCCTCTTATAGCCCCTTATCCTTCATTTCACCTGTGTCTTTGCTAAGCACGGTATTCGTCTAAGAGATGCTTTTGATGCAGAAAGTTCAGTAAAATGGTTTTCAATGAGTTTAATTTAGGCTCAGGCTAAGTATCTAATTGCATAGAAAAAATAGAATGCCCTCATGCAATTCAGTCTATACCGCTGCTGAAAATGATACTTTTACTCTGAGTTATTGGCAAGTAGTGGATACCAGAAAATAGCTAAATAAATGCAAAACTATGTCTATAATACACTATATTTGTAGTCATATATCATGTGGATGTGTGTAAGGAAATGTATGAAAACCGAGCTTCCTGCAGCTGGCATCTTGATGATTGGCAGTTCATTGGGCAACACACCTATCAAGGAAGGATGATGCTGTTTAGAGGTAAAATATAGATGTACTTTAAACAAGGCATGACTTAATATATCAAAATAGTGTACACAGCTTAATGAAGAAGTGAGTTATAATGTCTGCTAGAGGTCAAGAATCAAAGATTTCTTTTCATGGAAACATAATGGTGTGGAGCTACTGTGGTAGCAGTTTCCAGTTCCTTGATGAAATGGATTTGTTCTGTCCATATTTCACTCTCCCCATCACATGCTAAACCCTCTGACTCAATATATCCTTTTTCTTTCATCATTAAATGTGAAAATGGCACTTTGTTTCATTCAATTTTACAGAGAATTACATGGTGCCATTCCATTTTTTTTTGGCAATAATCATTTCTGTCAGGGGTCTCTGCCTGTTGCCTCTCTTCATATCAGTGAAAAGCAGCTGTTATCCCCAAATTCCAGCCCTAATCTTATTTCATTTCACATCGAGATCCCCACTAAGCTTAAAATGGAGGGGACCATTGACTTTAGGTTTTGATTTTGTCTTCTCATTATACCTTATCTGGCATATCAAACGGCCACATTTTCCACTCCATATCCCAGGATTTGTTCTCTGAATCTGTAGCCACCAAGTGCTGTTATTTGAAGTGATGTCCTTAGACTTCACAGGCCTCCTCAGAAGCACTAAAGGACATATAAATGATTCTAAATGCTAAGAATCTTAACGTGTCTAATTTGTGAATTTAGCACAGATGTAAATCTTACAATCCATTGAATGTGACATAAACATCAATGTTGTTTAACACTGAATCTGGATAATCAGCTCTGTTTTAAAAGAGGGTCAGAACTTATTTTTTGTTTTATCAGGCAGCATTGTAACTTCCTCTGTGTGTTGCATTGGCATGCTCTGCCAATATGCTGAGCTCTAAGCAGTACACTTACCTTCTTCGTGCAGAATAAAGCTCATTAAAATCCTCTGAATGGAGCTGGATGGCGTAACAGTGTGGAAACGATTGTGTCTACGTCTGGTTGGAGGGAGAAAGTTTTAGATTGCACTGATGCTGAAAATGCTGACAGTTTAACCTCCGAACATGTCAGACCTTTTTGGTTGGCAAAAAACGTCCTGAAAAAGCTAGATATGTAGGTTTCATCAGCAACTCTTTGTTGGTAAAAAAGAATAAAGGTTATTGTACAGAGAAGTGTCAAAATTGTACTTAATGATGCATTTTTTCATGACAAATTGAAAGCAAAAGTTTAGAATATGGTTTGACAGCATGATGTGCAGATGTACTGTCTGCTAAAACAAGCTTCATTAGACTGCTTTACCTGGCCTATTCGGCTACTTGCACTGAATTAAAATTCAGCAAAGATACGTCCCAAGGACACGCTCAGAACTCTTCTCCTTTGAGTCAAAGAACATGTCTATTATTTTGTCTTTTTAGAATGAGCATTATTTGAGCTTGAATATATTCACAGTAGTCCATATATTAATTACCTGTAAAATTATCTACATCTCCAGGCTGCTCTTTGCATTTAGACCCAGTCAGTGATCAAAACCATGTTGATACATTTAAATAAGTTTGAAAATCTTTTTAAAAAATGAGATGGATCCATTATTGTGATAGCGTGATCAGAGTTAGCTCAAAGCACTGCGGTGACTAAATGAGACATTAGCTGTAAACCAGAGTTGTCCAAAGTCGGTTCTCAGGGACCACTCTCCTGCAGGTTTTTCATGCCCCCCCCCCCCCCCCCTGTTCCAGCATACCTGCCATGAGTCAATTGTGTTGGATCAGGGATACATGGAAAACCTGCATGATTGTGGCCATTGAGGACTGGAGCTGGACACCCTTGCTGTAAACTCTAAGACTTATTAAAAAGAAATGTTTAAGATCCCTGGGTACTCTATACCACATATTGAGTAGGATAGTCACTATGACAGAAAAACACTTGTACATTAATTATATATTCAGAAACCGAATGATACACTAGATATTCAGAGTCTCTTCGTCAGGTCATGTTGGTAAATGAAGAATGGTTGTAACATTTTTACCCATGTGATTGGCATGCTTTGGGTTTGTTTTATTAGATCAGGTAGTTTATTCTTGTCAAAAGATCTGAGAACATTTGCACCACGGGAGTCATTGTATAACAGGATGGTTAACACTTGTGGTGGTTAACGCTATTCTCACAGCAAGAAAGGTCTCTGGTTCAAATCTTGGCATTGGCCTATCTGCAAGCTCACAAAGAATATTCTTTCTCCCATGGAACAAACACATATAAAGGGACTCTATTGTGCTATTTCTAGTTTTTTTTTTTTTTTTTTTTAAAGCCTTTTACAGTGTTACAGTGTTGAATACTCATCAGATGTATGAGTGGCGCCATTTTTTTTAAAATTTTTTATCCTCTAAACACATTTTTGAGTTTTCCAGCAATCTCTACACTTGGTTTCCATGGTGACGGAAACGATTAGTTTTTGAGAGTTTTTTCTACTTTGAAATTTTAGTGACATCCATGGGAAGGGACTCAGTGATTGGTCATCTTCTCTTGGTTGTGCGCTTCATGAGAAGAAAGCCACGCCCACTTTCACTGCTCAGTATAACTACTGCTAGCAGTCGACCAATCAGACGCAGGCATAGGGCGGAGCTTTCCCTGTTCGCTTGCTTCTGGCAGAGGCTGATCTGAGAGGAGGAATACAAAATGAATGAAAGGGATTGTGAAAAATGCTTGATTATTTCTTGCCCTTCTGGATTTGCATATTAAAATAAATTAGACTGAAATGTGCATAATAGAGATACTTTAAGGAAATTCATTTGTCTAAACTGACCATATAGGACTAAGTTTTATTTAGTTTTTCCTGTGACAAGTTGGCAACCTCTCCAGCATGCCCCCGTCCTCTCACATGGATGGGTGCATGCAACAGGAATAGGGACAGGATTAAGACAATATAGCAAATGAATGAATGAATAAATAGGCCCAGGATGATATAATGAGGTCATGAATCATTAATCAGACAATGCTAATGTTGGCAGGGTTAAATAAAAAATACTCGCTCTAGATCACAGAAGTACAATAATCAGAATATAATCATTTTTAGTAAATGATCAATAGTCTCAATATTATTGTGCAATCAAAGCTGCTGATTGCAAAGCTAACGTTAACAATTTTTAAACAGACATTGGCATTGTTCTGTGATGCTCTGCAGTCTTTGTTTACCTCAAACTGTCATTTTTTAGTGAGGAATTAAGTGAACAACTAATATTGAATTCAGAGGCTCAACAAGCTGTCATTTTCATTTCAAAAAGTGCCGTGCTTTGGTTGAATGTTACATTAGTAATTTGTGGTAAATGCTTGAGCTTGTGATTAAAACTCTTTCTAGATCCAAGCCTTTCCTTGTTTTTCCATAAAGGTATTCCTGAAGCGGTGTTTTCACTGCTGCATGAACAAGATCCATCACTATCAACACTTTTCCCTGAAACAACACTAAAAATGGTATAAAGCCAGAGGAACTTACAGAGCAGTTGGAAATCAATGTCTATTGAAGTTTTACATACTGAGCACAACAAAAATCTAAAATAATGACACTGTAAACATTGTGTATGATCTCTTTTCAAAGCATCTGGCATACATGTGATTTCACCAGGACAAGAGACACTGTAAGGAAGGCTATTTTATTGTGCTCATATTCATTTTTCAACAAGAAAAAAAAGAAAGCCTCTGAGAGATCCTATGGCAGAGCGTTCTCTCCCTTTCCAGCTCTCCTGCTTTCTCACTCCTGAGATATTCACTACAGGAATATAACACAAGCTTCCACTGAGAGTTTCCTTGCAGCGTGCTCCATTGTCGTGTCTGTTGTCAGGAGGACCTCAGTTTATTTCCACTTTCAAGGCATTGTTGTCTCAAAAACAGTTTTGCTTCATCAGCTCATAGAATAGGAGCCCTGATTGCACTCACTGCAGGTTTGGCTCGACCAGCTTCGAGTCGATGTCTGGTTCTGAATGAGCTCTGCTCCCCTCTGACACATGACAAACTCAGACTGTTACTGTTCACCAACAGAATGAAAAAAACCAAAACAGTTTAATACATCGCTACATTTATGTTACTATTACCCAAAGAATGCTCAAGTGAGTCTTAAGAATCAAGCAATTATAAAATTGCAACCAGGAAAGTATAAGATACGAAATTTCTGTTTCAAACTTCAAAGCAATGCTAAGGTTAAAAAGATTAAAGAAAATCAAATGTTTTAAGGCTGTTATTTAGTTAAAGCCACAATCTGAGGCATGTAATGCGAAACCAATCACAGCTCAACAGTTTTGTTTTGGATCAGAGTTGGACTGTTTGCAGCAGGAGCAGAGAAGCCGTGGAACAGCTGCTGCAGTATCAGGACAGAAAAATGGCCTTTTTTTAATGACACAAATTAATGTGGTTTTGTTGCGCTGCGAACAAGTGTGGGGACTTTACCGACCCATGATTATGGCTTTAACCAGGATTAATGACTTGAGCATTCTGAACTCATTATAGCAGATTTATCTTAAATCCTTTTTTTCCCTTATTTATTTGTCTGTCTTTTTTTTTTTTTTTTTTTTTTTTTTTTTTTAAACAGTGTTTTGATTTACTAATAAAATTTTCATTGTTCACCAGCTCCGTTGTTTCTGCTGTGTTGTACAAGGTTGGAGTCAATTCTGTTTCAAACCAGGAAGCAAAGTGGGTGCAGTCTCTGAAGGTTGTTTTGTTTTTTGTTTTTTTTAAATAAAAAATTTATTGTCAATGATGTAAATATCAAATACAAAACCTGCTGAATTGAAATTCTCTTGACTCCATCCCTGGTTAATGTCTTCTCATGTAATTTATAACACAGTTCAATGTAGAGTATTCTACATTACATAAGCACATGATCTTTTCTTTTATGCCTCCAATATTTAAATCCTGCTGATATTTTAGATATAGTACACATAGTGTCTTCTCAACACACAGGCGATACTACAGTAAATCACATTTTACCATAACATTTCTTATATAAAATACTGTTGCTGTTTCTTCAACAGATGGCTGCTGTGACAGTTTGGTCTTTCATGACAAACTGGTCTTCCATGAGTGACAATTTGGTCACAGTTAATTTAGCAGAGCCAATCATTTCTCACTTATCTACAGTTCTGAAACACAAGTGGCAACCTGAAGGACGTTTTTCTGCCAAAAGGTAGAAAACTCTGAGTTCTGCTCGTACATTAGAATCCACCTGTAAAACACAATGAACTCCTCGAAGAATACATTCATCTGTTTGTGGTGGTAGGAGCATGTGTAAGATTGTGTGTGTGTGTGTGTGTGTTTGCGTGTTTATGCATGTGCTAGTTTAGTAACTGTAAAGGTGAATGTAGGTAAGCTGGATTTTGGTTGGGGTCAGGGGAGACTGTAAGGGTTCATTTACTACCACAGTACTTTGGTCATAGAAATGATTGGAGGATAGAAGGAAAGCCGTGAGCCAATGATGGAGAATCCATTTGTGAAAATTGTTCAGTTCGGCAAACTAAAGCGTATTGATGGGAAAGCGAAAAAACTCTGTTAATACTTGTGTTGAAAATGATTTCAAATACTTGTCATTTATCAAGTTAGCACAATGGCACCACAGTGGAACCAGAGGAATCCTGAAAGAAATAAAAACTTGGGAAGGACATGAGATGTTAATAAAACACAGTGGAGCTACAGTGTATCGGGAAAAAAGTGTTTAGGTCTTTTCCTAAGAGTCGTTTTTTGATTTTGAACAGTGCAGTTCAGCTTCCCCTGTGGGAATTAAAGACATTCATTTGGAGATAAGATTTTTTTTAGTTCAATTTCAAAATCAAAAACGTACCAGTGTAAGTGAGCAGGTAAGTAGCTAACTTGGGACTCTGGTTTCAGAAAAGTCCGAAAGATTTCAAAACCATGTTGTAGAAAGAAAACAGTCACCTCTGTTGCAAATATAGAACTTCTCTCTTATGTGTACATCGTTCGCTTTTAGGAGGATGAGGAGCAGGTGTAGAAGGGGTTCATAAGAGAAAAGGCCGGCTTGTTTTTGGCTCAGCAAAAGAGCACATTCCTCTCGTTCGAAAAGGAGGACTCGAATGTCTTTTCCATTATATTGTTCGTCTCTGTTGTTGTGCATTTATCAGCTGAGAGGTTCAAAACAGTCAAAAAAAAAAACACAGTCACACAACAGAGCCATGCCATATCCAAACAATAGAATATTAATGATGAGGATCATAGGAATAATATTAAGACCAGTAATGAGAATAAGAATATGAATAGTAATAACAACATATCATACTTGTGTATCTTTTTTCTTTAAATTCTGTATGTAAAAACAGTGGCGAGGAGAAGTTGGTACACAGTAGGGCTCTACAATCCCCAAGGTTGATTTGGCACATTATATTCACTCTCCGTTGAGAGCTACCTACTCATTCTCAGCACAGTTAAATATTACTATTGCCTGGTCACCCATCCAGAATTAGTCATTTTGATGTTTTTGTTCTCAAAAATCACAACAAACTTTTCAAAATGTCTGCTGTTGCGGCTGTATCGCAGGACGCGATGCAACAATAACCACCCCACCGAAGCAGTTCTCGATCAGTAAAGGATTGCAATGTTTCCAATCCTGTGTTGGAGTGGTTTGTCTCAGGCAGATCAAAAAACATCTCTGAGCTCTTCAGGATGGGCTGTCCAGCAACTTTTAAGGTTTCTATTCCTAATGTTGATTCTATTTATTTGTTTTTTTTAATTTAAAACTTAGTACAAATAGCTACATAAGTCTGAGCTATGATTTCTATTACATTACAAAAACTAACTCAGTCTCTATCAGTTATGAATGTTTGAGTTCAAGATAATATATTAGTTTGGTCCTCATCCATGATCTGGGAGGAAAAGGCTGAGTTTGTGTAAAGTGTTTTGTGTATGTGTGAGGAAACATGTATGTGCCATTTGAATCTGTAATTCTAGTTGTGTGTTGTTATATGTATTTACAGGTCTTTATTGAAAAAGTCTGTATATCTGTACGCGTGTGTTCTGAATGCAGTGTTTTCCCATATTCAGGGTGTGAAGGGTTTCCACATGTGCAATCAGGCCTTCTGCTGGGCAGACACTCCCTTCCAATAGTCCAGTATGTCATGAAGATCCTCATCTTTGGCAAACTGAACCTTTCGCCTTAGTGCATGCCCAGCTGCCACATATCCCTCATCCTCCATCGAAGCCTGCCGATGCCTCTTACGGTGTAGTTTGAACCTCTCCCAGAGCCCCAGGGTTGGGGTGCACAGGAGCCCTTCCTCCTCTTCGTCTTCTTCGGGGCTGGAGCAGTAGCTAAGGTTGTGATACTGTGGTGAGAGTGGGTAATGTGATGAGAGCTGAGAGTAGGCTAAGTCGCGCTGTTTAGCCTGCCTGCTGAGAGTGATGGGGTCTAACACGGAAGGCTTGCGAGCTCCTGGGTGGTGGTGGAGCTCCTGAAGGATTTGTGGGTGGTGTTGCAATTCCTGGAGATGCTGCTGAGAGCCGGGGTAGGAATGACGGTGTTCATTGTACTGACGGATTCTCTGGGCTTCAGCTCGTAAGATAACGGCTGCTGGTGTGACGGTTCGGATCGCATCACCTCCACCGCCTCCCCTTTCTCCTCTTTCTCCAGGGGAAGTTCTTTCAATGTAGCGGGATTCTGATGAGTGGTACCCCCCCTCAGAGCGGAAAGAGCGAGGGCTCCGGGCAGAGCCGGGAGAAGAGGAGGTACTGGGCCTTTTGGAAGTTGGGGGAGCTTCCATACTATGGTGTCGTTGCAGTGAATGATGGAAGCTTCTCCCCCTTTCGTCTCTTCCTCCTCTCCCTCCCTTATACACTGGGGAAAGGAACTCACCTCCTCGTTCTCCTCTTTCTCCTTGGTCAGACAAAAGTACCAGCTGTGGCTCTGCAGTAGACACGGCTCCTCCTCCTGCAGAGGAGGGGGATTTGATTCCTTGTTGAAAGGAGGTAGACTCAGATTTGAGGGCATCTATACAGTTGTTGATGATCTGGTTGACTTTATCCACTTCTTTTGCAATGGTAGAGATCTCTGCCACCGAACCCTGCGGATTTGTTTGAGGGGACATTTCCCTTTCCCTTTCTCGTTCTCGTTCTCGTTCTCTTTCTCGTTCTCGTTCCCTCTCTCTTTCTCGTTCCCTCTCAATGCCTGAGCCTCTAACCTCCATGTAGTTAATTTTAGCGGGTTTGTGCCCTGGTGTTTCTATCACCTCCTGAAGTTTGTATGGGTCTATCTCAGTACCCTGGGGCAGGTAAGGCATTCTGGACAGGCTGTCCCCAGGGCCAAGCTTCTGGGAAACAGATCCTGCACTCCCTCCCTCAATATCCCCTTCGCCTCCATACTGTAGCTCAATCAGAGTCCTCTGGATCCGGTTCATCTTTCTCTCCTTCTCCTCCATGATTCTTTTCCTCCTCAGGCAGTGGACAACAAGACCGAGTAAGAGCAGCATGCCAAACAGACACCCTAAAATAGTCATAATGTAGTGGGTGGCCGATGACTGATCTGAAGCCCTGTCAGTTCCAGCTCTGCGACCAGTGGAGATGGTCAAACAGGTATGGTTGTAGCGCAGGGAGTTTCGTATAGAAGCCACACAGTATGTGTATTCAGTGTTAGGTTTTAAGTTATTTAGCTCAATGTCCTCTCTATGATGTTTCAGATTCCTGATGTCTGTATAAAAGCTGTTGTTGTAAAGCATCAGGATGTAGAGTTTCCTGTATGGGTGGGGAATCTGAATAGTTATGATTGCACTCGAATGTTGCACCTGTTTTATTGTCATAACTGGTTGGTCATCAGGGAAAATGGGGCTCAAACTGATTACTTCATCAGGAGGGGCCCCAGAGGCACAATCATCTACTCCGCAGGGAGAAGCCAAATCTGGTGACTGCGTGGTAGAGTCAATGATATAGAAGGGTGTCATGCTACTGCCATCATATGTGCATACCAGACTGAGCACGTGCAGAGCATTGCGCTGGGTGGGCAAGCGAGGGTTCTGGCTCAGCAGGTTGTAGCCAGAGAATCCTTGAGGTGAATCACACACCATCCTCTCACTGGTCCGGTTGGGGAAGGCTGAGAGCCACTGCAGAAAACCCAGTATCTCACAGGAGCAGTTGAAGGGGTTGGTGTAAAGTTCACATGTGGTCAGTTTAGTGAGTCCAGAAAACAGATTGCCATCCAACACCTGGATCCTAAAGATACAGAAAGAGAATGTCAAATATTTTAATAGTGTGATTCTCTTGAAACACACAGCCGAAGAACAACAATTCTCTTTTTTCATTTGGTATTCCAAATCATAGAAATCTAGGCTTTAGGAGTGCTAAAGAAGAATTAATCCTGTTTCATTCAGGTGTTGCTTTGCATCTAGGTCAAGAGATCATTGGAATTTATCCAGTTTAAAGTAAGAACACAGATATACGGGCTGCAAAAAGGTGCAGTGGCTTGTTGCAAAGTTGTAGTGTGATTTAATCAGAGTATTGAGGTTTCCTGCATCCTCTGCAAAGTACTTTTCATGCACATCTGCTTAACATCTGTTTTCTTAAAGTGGCATGATAGTCCTAAGTGCTGAGAAGTTTAGTCCTCAAACACTCTTAAATGTAAGAATAAAATCTATTAATCACTTATTTTCAGGTCTAAAATGATTCCTAAAAACTCTTCCAAATATTTAAGAGACCTCCAGAGTTTTCCTAAGTGACTGGGAGTTGTAGAGGATGGCACCGAGGCCAGAGAGATGTGCAGACGGTCTGAGAGCAGAAGGACATGCTGGTTTAGTTTGATGATGAGCAGCAGATCCAATGGTATCATTTGAGCAGAGCAGGTACGATCTGTGTTACAGACATAACAAGGGATGTCTTCTCACCAGTAACCACACCCAAAATTGTATAATTAATTAATTTTTTTTGAAGGAGCTCAATTAGGAACATTTATTTTTCATTTATTACCAATATGAATATTTTGTATAACTTTGTTGAATATAATGATGACATACACTCCCATTGTCCATTTACGATTCACTGATATCTCTTCTAGCAAGGATTTTTTTTTTTGCTCATAAGCCAACTATTACCAGTGTTTTTCAGGGTGATTCTAAGAAGTTTGATAAATACGTCCCCTTGTCTTTACATATGGTCCTAGCTCTTTTTACAGAATCTCACTTTTCCTTACACATTCTAAATCCATAAACACCATAGCACCATAAACATCAACAATGCATCATTCTTATAACTTTTGCAATAGAAACATTTAGGAGTTGTTTAACAGGAACTTGTTTAGCATCCAAAATCAGATAAACACATTTATTGTAAACAACAACAACAGCAGAAAACACATTCCCTAAACTGGAACTTTCAAGATGCTTTGCAGATTTAATACAGATGTTAATTACATCTTTGACAACTGCCAGTATGTGATGATTTGGGGGTAAAACAGGTTGTCCTGATGCAAAAAAAAAAAAAAAAACCTGTGCGTTGTGTCTCTTTTCATCTCATTTGTGTGTTTCAGAAACTTGCAAACGTTCAGCCACGTTTCACACTATTCCACCCTTTAATTGTGAATATACCCCCAGCTTGGTACATTCGAGCAGCATGAGCAGATGAATGTTGCTCAGTGACGTCTTTGTCATCTTTAAATCTCTAGTGGGTGTAATGGGTAAAAAGTTAACATGATACTTTGAGCCACAACAGTCATTTTAATGAAAAAAAAAAATTGCAATATTTAGAAGTAACTCTCACTGAAGGTAATTTATCCAAGAAACATTTTTTCTTTGATATTCTTAAATTAATTTTGTCACAGTTGAGACGCCTTTTTACTTTTGTGCTGCTGCAGCACGTTTCTCTCTTTCATAAGATCATGATAAACAGGTGTAAGGATTGGTTAAAGGTGTACCTGTTCATAGAGAGGTCTATATTCTCTATGTTGGGACATTCCCAGAAGGTGTTCGGTGTAACAGTCTCGATGAGATTAGCTTGGAGGTAGAGATACTGCAGCTTGCCCAGGCCTCGCAGCATCCCCTCTGTCAGGTTCCTCAACTTGTTAAAGCCCATCTGGAGAACCTGGGGAAACAAACACAAGTGGGATTATCCTAATCTCCAAAGTATGAATCTGCGCCAGGCATTGCTCACTACAAGCTGGAAACATATAGAACAAACAGATGACAGTTCAGAACAGCTCATGTTTCACATGGTGATCTAAGCCTCTATGCTGCGTTGACTTTACTCAGATCTTTCTTGTTCACATTTTACCTCCTGGCACAGCTCCAGTAGCTGGGGTAGATCTGCAAGCATGACAGCTCATTATGGCCCAGTTTTATGAAAGACTTTGTGAATATTTCTGGAAACCTTCAATGAGCGGATGTTGTCTTTCATGTGTCTGTTTCTGCTTTTCTGCATAATGCTGGGAAATCTAGACTCTTAGAGTAAAGAAAAAGTTGCCGTAACACGTTTGATAAACAAAACCCAAAGACTGATTTTTAAAGTCTCTTTTTTAAAGTTGTACTACCAGCTGTCTGCCAAAACGGTTGACTCTGTTTTAACACTTTAAAGGTGAATTATGTAAGATTTTCATTTTTTTTTCCAAAAAAATAAATTAACTAAAAAAATAACTACAATCATAATTAGATGTAGGTTCCAATCTGTCCATATTTGATGCGTTATTAAATTATAAGTTTAATTAATGACAAAGACCCTTCTTGAATGTTTGCCTACCAGTAAAAAAAAAGGGCTTTTTGTCATTTGTCATTATTAAACTTGTAATTTTAATAACACATCAAATATGGACAGACAGGAACCTACATGTTAAAAAAAAAAAACTATCTAATTTTGACTGTAGTTATTTTATTAGTTAATTTATTTTGAAAATATTGAAAATCTTACATACTCCACCTTTAACTGCCTGATCTACCATTTGGTAAAGCAAAATTTTTAATGACTGATGAAGTATATAAACAATTTGTGAAAACAAACTTGCTCGAGCCATCTTTGGTATCTAACGCATGCTTGTCGTGCCATTACTGCTTCAAGTTTGGACTAATAAACAATCATGAGCTTTTATCTCAATCACTTGTTAAAAAAAAAAAAAAACTGATTCTTATTATTGTCCAAAGGAAATTAAAAAAAGGCAAAGAACATTTTTGTCTCGTGTTTTTTCTTAAAGCAACACTAAATGGTTGAAGATAAATAAGGTCAGAATACAGTGATCTGTACATAATATAAACTCCTTTCAAATCATAATTTTTTGTCTTAAAATATGGGTTAGAGATACATTTGACATAACATTTCATCACCTTTTTTCAAAGAACACAATGTAAGTTTGAGAGGAGAACAGCTGCTGTGAAGTGAATTACAGCAGCTCTCGGCCTCCTTTGTCGTATTTTCTATTTCATTCGTTTGAATTTGAATGTTTTCAATACGTAACAGGTCTTGACTACAGGCAACATGGCAGCATGCAGTGTGCACCAAGAACTCCTACTTTTGTGGATTGTGGCACGTTGGAACATCAAGTTATCAGACCACAGAAGAGTTGTTTAATTGTAACTTGCATTCATGGACGCAGCAACAAACAGATTCCAGTTTGATATCTTGATATGTTAGTTTTGCACTATTTTCAGTAATGTAAAAACATTTAAAGATTTAGAAGTAATTGTAATCTGTTAACATTTACAGTCAAAACATTTTATAAAAGAGAAACTTCCATGCACATTTTATCAGCAAAAAGATTAGGTAAATAAAGTATTATATCCTTTAAAGGATGTCTTAGTATCAATTTCATATTTCTGAGCTCATATTTACAAGAAAAAAAACTCTTTTAATGTTGTTTATTTAGATATAAAGGAGAAATTAAGTTTGCATGGTTGATACAGTTTGTATTCTAAATAATTTTGTATGTAAAATAATAGATTAATCCTTTTTGCTTTTTTCAGAAGGGGCAATTTGCATTTAAATTAGTTGAATTTTAATGAAGTAAATTAGCTTCGGATGATGCAGTGGTGTTTGGCATGTTTTGCTTACAAACTTGATGCACAGTTTAAACAAATACATGTTATGAAAAATGATTTTAAAAAGTTTCTAACCAAACATTTTCTACCAATATTACACCTTTTTGGGAGTTTAATTTTAATTTATTTAAGATTTTATTACTTATAAAACAATTCCATCAAAATACAGTAGTATTAACAAAAATACTGCATTGTTAGTTCAGTCCTAATTACAACAGCAGACATGTTTTATTTCACTGTTTATGTACATCAGATACCTACTGTATGAATTTATATCATTTTGCTGCTCACCTGCAGATTGAATTGTGCTGAGAATGCTCCATCTTCCACATAGCTGATGTCGTTCTTGGTGAGGTTCAGGTAGGTCAGGTTGCCAAAGCGGCTGAGTGAAGAATAATGGACCGCTCGGATCTTGTTCTCATTTAGCCTCAGATCAACAATGGTGCTGTGGAGAGATGTGCGAAGTCAGTAGATGTTTGGCAAAAAGGCTAAATACATGAACTGTTACTCTATTGATCCTCTCACCTGTTAATGTGAGCGGGGATGGCCTCATACGGAGGCTGGTTCATGCTGCAGATAGCCAGCCACACAAAGCCTTTCTCCCCTTCGATGAGCCAACAGTCAGCTGTTACCATTGGCAACCTCAACACCGACAGCAGGGCAAGCCAACAGACGAAGGAGCCGGTTGTGGATAGGATCCCTGATGAAGAACCGCCGGGTGTCTTATGTCTCAGCTGTCCTGCTCTCTGGGCCATTTGGGTTGTCATTGCAATGTGCACTGGAGAAAGCTGACCAGAGAAGCTCACCATCTAACATTTATTCATACGGACTAGAGCCATTGGAAAGAAATGGAGGGCTTGTTTGATATGCTAATACTTTGGGGAGCAGTGATTTTGTTCAGACATGTTTTGTTGTGACTCTTTTAGGTACTGTTAAAATATGCCTGACGTATATATTTCTGTTTAACTTTTCATTCCATAATCTTGAATATGAGCTATATTAAACTGATTGATTTCGATTTGTCATAACAGAAATGAGTGCAGGAATGAGAAACATAAATTTTTTGGCAGTACGTATGTTTAGGTAAACGGTGTATTCATATGATTATGAGGTTACTTCAAATGTTTTATGTACAAATTGGCAAGTGGAAGTTGTCCTGGCGCCAGGCTGGCTGGTGTTCACATCTTCTGCGGCCATCCGCATCTCTGATTTGATGGGCACTTCTTGTAATTCTCCACCACTTACTGCTGTTTTGCTTGGTGTCAGAACTCGTCTCTGCGGGGAAGAGAGAAAGAGATGGGAAGAGGGTGTTAGAAGGGGATCTCTAATAAAAAACACTGGATTATTTGTGAGATGCTACGAACGCAACTCTGTTGAGAGCTGGTTATTCCCTCTTGTGTAACCATCTCAAGCAACACACAACTTTAGAGCACACACAGATACAACAAGCTGCTGCACATCTTAGGAGCATGTTGTCATGCTGTAAATTCACAAACACATTTTCTACTCCTTCATTAGCCTCAGGGCCTCGATTAGCTGTGGTTTAGAACGACCAGAGCTCTTATGCTGTATCTAAATGATTTATATGCTCTAAATATATATATATATATATATATATATATATATATATATATATTTCCCCGAGGTTTAAAACAAAACAAAACAAAACAAAACACAAACAACTGATATGAGAGATCAAGAGTCAGAAGGAAGTTAAAAAAAAAACCAAAACCAAATGAAGGCTGCTCACAGACAGGCATGAAGACCAGGAGAGGGTAACAAGGAAAGCGGAGAAGATGGATGCTCAGGGGAAAGTGGAAGATGTTACAAAGACTGAGGTGGACAGAAGAATAAAGAAGTCGGCAGAGGAAGTAATTCTGTGAGAAAAAGGGACCAGGGTGAAAAAACAATGCAAGGTTCACTGCCTGAGGAATTTGCAAGAATAAAGGCGCCCTCCTTTTTTTTAAAGCTTCCTTTTCAGCTCTAAGAGCAACAAACAGGAAATGACAACATAGAGAAGGAGTGGGAAAGAGCAGAAGGTCCAGCCTCCCTGACAAGCATCTTTTGGCTGTGGGTCTCCTTATTGATTGCAGATGAACAGCAGGCAGAGAGGTGCAGATTTGCCACCTCGCCTCTGAGATGGAGGACAATAAGATCAATACTTTTTGAGAATGGGGTAAGCTCTTCTAAACTTTCTCTTTTCCCCTCCTTTCTTTTTTCCCTTTTCAGAAATCTGAAGTCCACTAACCTCTGTATCTTGGCTCTAGCTATCGATGAGTTTCAATTATCACTTCCTCTGAAGAAATGTGATGGGATTCCAGGATTTTCTTTCTACCGCCGCCACTCCAAAAGCAGTTGTGTTCTGTGTTATAAAACAGTCACCAGCAAGATTTCAAGGTGGTAAGAAAGGAAGTATCCTGTCCCACATATAATATTTAACATGAAAATCTTTAGTTATCATAAGGAAATCTAATATCCCATATAATGCCATTTTACCATTACACCACGTATAATCTCCTGCACAGTAAAAAAAAAAAAATTATAGATTCTTTTTATTTTCTTGCATGATATGACAATTAAATGTGTTTTTCCAAAATTAAGGGAATTGTAAGGGAATTTCTAACTGAACATGTTTTAGAAAAGTCAGTCACTTGATATTGATATGATGCTATCATTTTGCATTATGTCATTAAATTTTAGAGACTGAATTTCAAATAAAGTACTTCTTTTTTTTTCCACGTGCAGGCATTGTCTGTACAATTGTATTACTCTACACAAGGCTGTCAAGCAACTATATGTTTCAGAGACTTTTTGACCTTTTTTTCCATCACAGATATTAAAATGATTTTCATTAAGGTCTCTGGAAGAAAACCTGCGAGACCCAGTTTAATCTCTTTGTATAAACATCACAAATCTACACTGGAACATGCGAATTCTTGTGAGAGTGCAGACATGGAAGAACTTTCCCACCCAGTCAGCACAATCTATAATTGATGGTGAGACTTCCTCCCATATTGCATCATACAATCTAATTAGACCAACAGGACACATATAGAAACTGTTGCCAGCTGCTTACACAAATAGACAGACTCATGCTGGCACAGGAAACGGCCATTGTGCTGACCAAGGGGTTAAGCTTTGGTAAACAAACTGTTGAAAACGAAAAACATGGGGTGTAGGAAGGATGCAGAGCTGGCAGGGTGACCAACCAGTCGAGTTAGGATGGAGAGAAAGCAGATTCCCACCTGAACCCTTTTTGCACCAGTTGGGTAAGTGATGTCAGCTGCAAAGCTGCATGACGGAAGCATTGGGAGGAAGCCAACAGATATGCATCTGCAGTTACTGGCTTGCACTTGTCCTCATTTTGTCGCAAATACACTTGTAGTAGCTAACATGATACAGGCAGAAAGAACTGTTAAGAGGCTATCAGCCTCTTTTCCATTTTGCATCATTCGTTGCTTTCCTTGCCTTGTATAGGTGCACTGTGTGTATTCACATGCAGCACTGCCTCAGCTGTGGAGAACAGCCCTGTGGACTTTTCCAGCACTCAGCATAATGACCGGCTTACTTTCTTGTCATGTCATGCTCAAAAATTCATAGGGTACAAACCATTGTATGAAGAGGGATATGAGGCTACTATAAACCTCGCTTTACTGAAAGGATCCTTGTTATGGTGTCATGAATTTGGTGGCTTTAGAGTATATTTTGTTGACTTTTCTGACTCCCAAAAAAGGATTTTTCTTTAAAAAAAACAACAAAAAACTAAAGTTCACCAAACTTGACTCAATACACAAAGATAGCAGTGTATTGTCTCTCTCACATGCTGCGCCAAAATCCCTATTTTATGATGCATATTTACACAATCTGAAGATACTGAACTGACAGTTCACAAGCCAAAAAATAGAAACAATCATTGTTCTTAGATTTAATAGATGTAGATGCCTTAAAACCTTGAAGAATCATCACACAAATCTATCGATTCCAATTTGTGAGGCATCAGCCTGGTGAAGTATGAGAAGAAAATAAACAGGGTTAATCCATTAACCCTTGAAGGTCCTGCTCATTTGGTAGAGGTACATTTGTAGAGACTTTCATGATTTTCTTTAAAAAATTGAGGAAATAAATCTGCTCTTCCAGTTTTTTTGGGTATGTAAAACCCAAACAGTCGTGTTATTACAAAGGGTTTGTTCTAACACTACTGTTTCAAATTTCAACCATTTCACTGTTGTTACATTTTCTTTTTTAACGTCTTCTTTTTAACATCTCAATCATTTGCTGAAAAAAACCCCCCACTTATTCTGTCTGTTCTTGTCCAAAAGAAATGGAAAAACACAGAGAAACATTTTTCTCTGGCCTTTTTGTTCGTGTGAAAGTTAAAGGATTAAGATTTGTAACACAAACTAAACCATGTCCATTTTTTTTTTATCATAAAAAGAGCATGCTGTATTTCTGAAATTATTTCCTCCTCTGAAACCTTTTCTGTATCACAGTTTTATCCAATAATAGAAAAAAATTCACAGTAACACTGAGGAGACTTTAAAAGCTTAACAGAGATGGTTAAAAGCATAACAGAGATCTTGTATCCTGTAGAGGAGGCTAAACGTGTTCTTTCTTCTTCTGCCATGCAAGCTGAAGTTTTTGCTGAGTTTGTTTGATGTTAAACACAACAGTTGGAAGTTATGTTTTGATGCTGATTCCAAAGAGGTTATAAATAAAACTTTCATTCTAAAAGTTCAACAGATGACCTTAGAAAAGTATTACGTATTGTACTTCAGCTGTGGGTTTCTACCTTTTTAAAGTCACGACCCAGCAGAATAATCAGGAGAACCATGGTTCAGCTGAGGGAAACACATTGTTGGGAGGTCAGAGGAGAAGGAGCAGATTAGTTGGAGCTGACAGAAAGACTTCCATTAATAAAATATTTAGCGAACCTGTGGTGAAAAGACAAGCATCTCTGACTGTTGGATAAGTGAAAGCAGAGATGATGTCAGGTATGACTGCTGGACAGATGATGACTAGTAAAATGTGATCTGGTCTGATGTGAACCAGTTTACCTTGTGTCAACAGTCTGTCGCTGAATTTCAGTTGCAGGAACCTTTTCTCAGAGTTGAAGCGCGGTAGGTAACGCTGTTCCTCGAGAGTCGCAGGCCTGCAAGAATTTATGAGTTTCCCTGCTGCAACACACGTGACACACATTAGATGCAGTTAGCAGACTTGTACAGAGCTGCACATCAAAGAATGCATAAGTCTGCTGATTAGCCATTGGTTTGAGTCAGGTGTGTTGCAGCAGGGAAACTCCCAACGCCTGCAGGACTGTGGCGCTCGAGGACCAGAGTTGTCCACCGCTCAGCTGGGTTATCCCATTTCTGGCACAGGAACCAAGTGGCTAAACAGTTGTCGTGAGCAGTGGGGGTTATTGTACTGAACATTTCTGATTGGTCACATATTCCTCACATTTTATACCTCTCTGTTTCAGTCACACTGCAAAAATGAGCTCTCTTCATATGGATGTATAATTTGTCCAAGCAGGAAGGTAATATCTAGACTTTAGGCAAATGAAAGCTATCTTCAAACAAGTTTTAAAATACTCATTACAAATTCCTTTATCAAAGTGAAAAAAAGGTCAAGACCAGCCTGTGAATAATATAACTTTTTTAGTGTTGTTTCTTTCTCACTTTAACAAAAAAAGGATTAAACATGGATCTTCTTAATTTGAGAACTGCTAACAATAAAAAGCTCCACTTCAACCACTCCCCACTACTGAAGGGGCAATGGCAGCACCACATGAGCCTTGACTACTGCCTCTCTGATCACCAAGTGATCATATACCCAAGATGGGTCAGATGTTTTCACAAAGGGCCAGATTGATCAGATTACACCACCAACCTTCTGTTTACTGGACAACATGCTGTATCACCTGAGCCAGTGGTAGCAGCTACCTTGTGCTTCCAGCTTGTTGAACGAAGCAACACCGAAAACTGTTTTGAGTTTTTTCCCCAGCTTAGTGAGGACATTTAAATTTGTTTTAAGATATTTCTGACTTGTTTAAAATCTACATATTTTTTTTAATTTTTTTTTTTTTATAATTTTTTTAAGAAATCTGTCTGTATAAATTGGATTCACAAAAACACTGTTTCTACATTCATTTGCAATGTTTACAGTATTGGATGGATATGCACCCCAAACTGAAATAACAGCAGGAAGCTCATTTTTGTCAAATCCAGACTTTACTCAGTGATTAAATCCATTTCCAGGTTGTGTTTTTTATTTTCCACAACTCACCAGATAATTAACCTATCTTTGGGTGTAGTTCAAATCAAATGTGATCACAAGTCAGTGGAGGCCACTGGACCCACTGACATGTTCATGGAAGTGATTTGAGAGACTATCAGGACCATTACCTTGCTGGAAGAGGCAAAAACAAGGCAGGAGCTCAAGCTACAAATTAGAGTTGTAAATTTACGTTTAAAGCCTTTTATGAATGAGTTGTAACTTCTATGAATGTTTTAGAGAATTTCATCAGGAACGGTCCAAAATATTTGTTAAATTTCACAACATTTCTTTAGATTATCAAGATTTTGGACCTTCAGTTTTCCTACACTATCCTATGCTGTCAAACTCTGTTGATGTCGACTGTCTGATCTCCGTTCTTTAAAACAATCTTCTGATCTGTCATTCACTCTCCAGGCTGCAACCTGCCTCCTGATCCCAGAGGACTCTTATCTGAATTATCTGTCATCTCTCCTACCTCTGCTCATCAAGCACGACAGAGTCCACAGAGATGATGTATCGAAATCTAATCTCAAACCAAAGTGGCTTCAAATTTAGCTCTTTTTTAAAATCTATTTATTTATTTTTTGCATCTTTTAAGTGCATCTCTCTGTATTTAATGCAGTATTAATGTGTTGCAGTTATGTCAAGATGACGTTAAATTCTTTATTTATCTAGTAGAATCCACCCTGCAAATATCTGTGGTAGTTTTAAGAGAAAATGGCGGCTCTGTGTTTAACATCATGAACAAATTAAATGATTGGTTTGCCTAGAAGTTTGTTTTATGATCATCAGAACTGTTAAGTGACAACACACACTTACTCACACACAACAGCATCCCAATGTCCTTGTTTTTCTTTCATGTGACTGATGAGCAGCAGAAATAAGTGCACATCAGTAACAGACAGCCATATATGCAAAGAGAGCCACACACATAAAGGCATACGAAAAAATGCTCCCCGCAGACCCCATCTCCGAGGGTAGTGGGGCATCACACGCTCAAACCAGTACTCTCATTACTATTTGAAACCATTGTGGAAAGCAGTGGCACCCGACATGGCTGCCAGAAGCCATGATGATGGAGGTGAAGAGAAAATATAAAATGTAAAGATTTGTAGTGCCCGTATGCAGCGCTGTGTTTATGTGTGTGTTTGCCTGTAATTTAAATCCATACTGAACTTGCATCAAAGAGAATTAACCTTAATATTAATTACATCAAGTTATCGACTATGAGACACTTAAATCTATGAACAAGCTGCAAGACCGCAAACACCTCACATCTTGTTTACTTCTTAGTAAAATAATGCCCAACAGGGAGCCACTGAACAAGTCCGACACAACTCTTGGAGGACTTTGCTCAGGAGCTGTAGCGCATGTTGACCCTTCACCATGTGTCACGGAGGAACACACATGTTCTGTGTCATGCAAACGTGATGTGCTACTTCCTGTAATAAAGAAATCAAAGTAATGTAGGTTTAGACTTTTCCTTTAAAATTTTGTGCAGCAGTTCTACAAAGTAATGAAACCCAAACTTTAAGATGAAGGGTCATTTTTCATTTACAGGTTTGTCTTCTCTTACTTTAAAGCATCCCCATGCAAACATTTACATAATGTAAAAAAACAAAGTAGTTACTTGCATTTTTGATGACTCAGCAGATCAATCAGAGCTAAATGAGCTCTGATTGGTCGTATTGCAATGAATAATTATGAGTTAAAAAAAGAATATGATGATATATTTATCTGTAACATGAACACATGCAAACCTCTCCTAGTAGTTGACTTAAAAATGATGATAGTATCAACACAACACAAGCTCATTCAGTTAGACAGTAAACAAGTAGAATGACTAAAGTCTCTTAGAAAAAAGTAGTTTACACTACTTTGTAAGTTTCCTGAAAAAATTCTGTTGTGTTGGCAGAGCTGATCACTTCCTTGTCTTTATTTAGTCATTGCCATGGTGATTCTTTTTAAAGCTGAGATTCAGGAGGTTTATCCATAATGACAGTCTCTCTGTGTGAGCACTGAGCAATGGAAAGCCACAACACAAAGGTCAAGTCAGTGTGGAGTGGTAGCTGCATGACGAATGCCGGGTCCTCACAGCAGTCAGGATAAATGAGAACTGAGTTTGAGCTGCTCAAAGGGACTTTAAATACAGTCAACAAGCAGCGGTGAACTCAAAACTGTTAAGTGCTAAACAAAAAAATGACAAAGTAGTTGAACTGCAATGCTACCCCCCAAGATACTACAAGATGTTTTACTAGAGTTTTGCTTTATTACGTGTGCTATGTCACCCACACTGAATAACATGTTGCATACTCACCATTTTTCTTTTTATTCATTTATGGACACCAGGGATATAAAATAATCTCTGTGTTTGATGTTTTTCATTGTAAGTGTATTAAACCATGCGATTTGCACAAGAAAAGTGTGTAATGTACAAGCGAAGATGTGTATTTGAAAAAAGAAGCTGGTCCATGATATCCAACTTGACTGTTTTTTATTCCAAAAAAAGTGTCACAAACAAAATGTTGTGATCTGGGAGCAACAACATACGTTTAGTCTGGTGTCTGGACTGATGTCCGTATGGTCAGTCATGGGAAAAGGAGGCCTGTAGAATTACCTTTGCTTTAAAGTTGTATATAAATACTGTATGCCTGAGCACATGAGTGTAGAATTGGGTACATGTCCTTACCGATATCCAGCAACTCCTGAGTTGTCCCAATCATTTTCCTTTGCTTAAAACAGCTCAGAGAGACCTGCTTTCTATTGGTAGCATCACTGCTTCAAGTCCTGACTTCTAAACTGTTTACACTCTGTCATTTCTTCCCTCTTGTCATTCACTATGTTCAACAATCTAAGGGCCACCATCATCCAGGTTTTCAGTGTGTCCCTGCTCTGTTAGACCAACTACAAATTAAATGGACCCAACGGCCTATGGCGTTCTCCACAATGACTCATTAATTTGAGTCAGGTATGTTGGAGCACAGACACATTAAAAAACCTGCAGGGCTGTGACCCTTGAGGACCAGGGATAGGCATCCCTGATCCATGTGCTTTTGGCTAGTGTTAGCCCATGGCAGAGAGCAACGCTAATGGCAATTACGGCCTCAGTTAGAATTTAAGGATCAAAGAAAAGACAGCTGGATAGTAGCCACTTTAGAGTGTATTGATGTAAAATTTTAAGCAACAAAGAAATTATATTCCAATTGTCATTCAGTCTGATGACAACAAGAGTCACTAAGTAAATGCTTAGTATACATCAATGTCAGGTGAATCAAAGCTACCAGGCTGTTCATTGAGAGAAGGAGACGCTGAGAGAGGTGAGCATTAGTTGTCAGAGTTCTGAGTTATAGACCTCTGCTTGTTCAGATGTCCTTGCACATCGATTACATAATACTGCAAATAAACTTGTGTCATAAGTCAAAAACTCACTTGTCTTCCAAGGGAGTCTGTGGACCACTGCTATATCCCTTCTGATGTAAAAATCAAACCCTTGCCTTGGCATGAGAGCAACAATGCAATTTAATTTTTTTCTTGTAAGAAAGACATAAAAAAGATAAATAATTAATGAAGAATTTCAGTTCTCCTCAACTATAACAACAAAGCTGATTGTATTTACACTTTCTGGCTGCTCTGCAAACACAGTCATGTGCCGCCTCTTTCATGCTGTATGTTAATTTGTTGGGCTATTTTAGGATTGCTGCCAAATTATTTAGATATTTATGTAACAGACAAATATGGATGTTAGTCGCAAACAGTTCTTCCCTTAGTAGCTCTCAGGCTGACAGAGATTTTCATGTCTTCATTGTGTAAAAATGTTCCACCTAAAGGCTTGAAAATGCAGAAGCTCATTTCTCAGCTGGAGTTCAAAGCGTTTATTGGAGCTGCATGAGATGAGTCCATGAAAGTTGTCATGGCTTTGGATGAGTTAGAATTTTTTTTTTTTTTTGGGGGGGGGGGGGGGGGGTGCTCAGCTTGCATCTCTTCCTTCTCTCTGTTTTCCTGTTTTCAGAAACAGAAGGCCATCCTCTCTCTCTTATTTCATGTCATCCAAATCAAGGTTTATTGGTCCCTTTTGCAGGTTTTGGACTAAAAGAGTTGCAGCCTTGAAACATATTCATTTATCTTAAAATAAGAAGAGACAATAACCGGATTCCTATCGCTGTTTCTACAACATATTTTATTGAGAAGTCATGGTGGTGTCAAACTGTGGACAAGCCTCTGAAGAATGAATATTTTTTCAGCATCTTGGGACTTCACATCAAACTATCTTACAAAGTCTGCTCTGGGAAGTACAGGAGAGTTCTTCCCCTGGTGTATTTACACTCACACACAACAAACAGATATACTTTACAAGGAGTGAATGACACATGAGATTTGTGGAATCAATGAAAGTGAGTCATCTGGATTAGATTAGATTACAGGGTAAGGCTAAGTGGAGAGGAAAGCAAGAGGAAGAGAGAAGATGGAGACAGGAGATGTGGGAGTGAAACGGAGTCAGATCAAATAGCAGCTCTCTCTGAGGCAGCTTCGACTGCACTTCTCACAACTAGGATACTCATGCAAATGTGCGTCTGTCTGTCGCCCGCATGATTCACAGACATCCATGAGAATGTAATTTGTTTTGACTCTCAGCTTCACCCATCTCCTCTTGTTGGTTAAGAGTGATTGACTTGCAGAAATAAGGCTTCAACATCACACAACATCACAAATCCCCGAGGAGGAAGGAAAGCCTGTGTCTTCTCATCCCATTCCTCTTTTCTCAGGATGGTGGCAGTGGGGACGGGGGCTTGAGGAGAAGGGGGAGGAGGGAAGGCTGAGGATAGTGATGATGGAAGGGGTGGGAGAGTTTGAGTGTTAAGCTGACATCCTGACTTGGGGTGATGGACATTTTCTGTAAGAGATATGGAAACACAGTGTCTAACGGACAATTCTATAATAAAAATATTCCTCTTCCCTCTTTGGCCTGTGCCGTACAGGGTGTCAGCTGGGACATAATAGGGGGAAAAAAGTTCCATTCTTGCAAGCTCTGCTACTTTTCTCATCTTGGTATAATGTGTTTGGCTTATCTGTCTTCATCGTCCTTTCTACAGCCAACTCCCTGCCGTCTGTATTTGCTTCTCTCTGTCGAAGCAATGTGTGGGTTATGCCAGAACAATAGGCAGTTTAGATATAAATCTCCTGCTTCAACCCTGCAGCGCTACACTTGTCACTCCCCTGCAGAGAGAAGTGGACATATGAGATGCCATGGATGAACCTCTGTGGCGAAGCATTGTGTGGTTATGTAATGCGTTTAGTATGCAGGGAGGCGAGCAGAGGAAGAAGACGCGAGGGGGAAGATGTGACACAGAGGTGGAAAAAGACAGAGCCACATGACTGAGAGTTGAGGAAATAAGACTGAGAACCAGGATGGTGATATGCCATATCATTCGTTTTGATAAAGAGGCAAATCAAAAGTTTCAGTGATGACCTTAAAATGTGGATGTGGCAATGAAATGCAAGTTAGGGGTGGTTGATGGCATTAAGCTATGCAAAGTGTCTCTCTCGCTCTCTCACTCTCTCTCTCACACGCACACAAGCTTTTAGTCAAATTTAATTCATTTCTGTGAGCAGATGCAACAAAATGGTGACTTTTCTTTATTAATGACAATATAAACCCAACAATGATTATTCAGTCACAACTGCATACATTGAAAATGCACAACAATAATTAATGGTTTATGTTTATTTCACTGACACTGACTTAGATGAAATAGATTACTTTATTATATTATATGCCTTTATCCCCACCCCAGCCCTTTAAATTGGGTTTGTTTTACTTAAATTAGATATATTCCAGGAGGCTAATTATCAGCAGGTCAATGAAATTCCACATAACAAACAGGATCCTGGACCAGGTGTATCGTTCAGTGAAAATGAGGAAGATTTTATGGCTTTGTAGACCACTGTGTGGGGAAAGCGTTCAACAGAACAGCTGTAAAAATCTATCGCAGCCTAAGCAGAAACTTTAAAATGCAAATGTTGAACCACATATGCAAGACATTTATTCTCTGAATCTATGGTTTAAAATAGTGACATTTCTTGTGCCATATCATGTGACCACGGACTTTCACTTAAATGTATGTGAGAAAGCGTGTTTTTCTCATCTTAACTGTGTGTGTTTAACTCTTAAGTGCAAGCATTAGCAGGTAAAAGCAAAGAAAAGTCGAAAAGGAAGTTAATCTAGAAAGTAGAAGACAGAACAGACTGAAGAAGAGAAGTTGAATCAGAATATCTCACATGAAGGTGAGGAGCTTGATGCCATCAACCACCTTAATTTGCTGCCTTATGAAGTGGCAGGCAATGGGAGCTGCATCACATCAGATAGTTACTGCAAGTACTCGACTATTTCTTTGGCCTTTTTGTGAACCAAGGTAGGAATTTTCAAATGTTTCATGAGATTATGTCATTTGTAAACATATAATAACCAAAATACTTTGGACTTGATAATTCAAAGTGCAAAATTTGATTAAAATATTCAGAGTACATGGAAAGATCCCTGTGCTCAGTAAGTCATCCAGCTGCATGTTTGTTTTTTTCAGCAGAACAATACCAAACCTCATTTTTCTGGTAGAGCACTACAACGGCTTGGCTCCAGCAGGAATCAGAAAACATCGCATGCTCTAAACTAAGCGGTCCCCTCGGCTTCCTCGTTACCTCGTTGTGTATAAAGATAGGTGATGTAACTCAAGGACACGGCCCTGCATGTGACTATGTGTTGGTTTGATGTATCTTGCAAAATATTCTACAATCTTTCAGCGGCAACACTTTGGACATGTTGTGTTCGGACTATTTTTAATAAATGTAACTTTAGAGTGGTGGGAGATATAATTTGCTGTATTCCTGAATCCCAGCTTTTTTTGGGAACAAGATATCTGAACACCATTTTTTTGATTGAATAAAATTCAGCCAAATCATTCTCAACAAATTTCTATTAATTCAATCTTCATGCGATCTCAAAAATCTGTTTGTGGAAAGAACAGATGCATTGCTTCCAGCTTTGTTGCAGAAATTTGGTCAAGGTCATTTTCAACATGTCCGTGCCACAGCGCACAAAGCCACGTTCGCTAAGACTTTGTTTGTCTAGCTTTGTTTAGCAGTGTGCACCAAGCCCTGAAAACGATCCAACAAAAAGAAACTCTGAGCCATTCTTTTCATTCAACTTCGGTGACATGTGCTACTGATGCTTGTGTGGCTTTTTGCAACTAGAATCCATGTGTTTCAGATTATTTAGCATACCCTGAAAAGCATATTGCATTTAAAGGCTAAAATAATGATGGTGTTTATTTTAGTCACTCTGGATCCTTCATCAATGAATGAATTTGCCACTCAAAACATATGATGTTACATTTAAGAGTCCATAGCTCAGCAAGAGCTAAAAACCACGAGGTCCTGGCTGGAGACTCCAGACTCTGGTGTGTAATGTATGTTAGAAATGACCACATCCTCTGATATACTTTTCCAAACGCTGCTTCACATCCGAACAAACTCACTTGCTCAAACACATGCATTCACAAACCTACACAGAAAAACAAACACATACACAGGTGTGATAGCTATGTGTGTGTGTGTGTGTGTGTGTGTGTGTGTGTGTGTAGACACTGTCTCTAAGCAGGCAGTAGGCCAAAGAGGGTTTTAACACACTTAATGGGATTTCACACTCTGAAGTACACACTCATACACACTCTCGGACACACACTAATGTTGAAGATAAACATGTCTGAAAGCTATGTGTGATCCCAGACAAATAAACACACACACACCCACACACACACATGCACACTCTGATATAAAAGGGATTTGTCAGGCTCAAACATTGTACACATGCAAAACTAATGGACTCTGGTATCCACTCAGAAACAGGACTCATTTCCAACAGACATGGCTTTACACACCTGCCAGAGTGCAGAGAAAGAAACACAGGCGCCATACACATCTGCGATTATTTGTCTGTCCAGCTTGCATGCTGTGGTGGTCACTGTGACCTGTTTCTCTTAGAGTAGTGCTAAATTGGTGTTCTGTATAAGGCCCACCTCTCTGGCTTGAATTCTGGCTTTAAGAAGTTTGGACAAAATGTTTTTATGCTCTTTTTTGCGCAAAGGAGGACAACTTTGGTTAATTTGCTGCAGTTCCAACATTTATTGACTTGGAGTCATTTGCTTTAAATTACAGCTGAACTTTGATAAATGTGCTCATTGAGGTGCCCCTAAAAAACAGCTAATTCAGTACCTGTGTTGCACCCTATCTCTTCTCTGAGCCTCTTTATATCCAGTAAAAGTCAGTCAACGGTTGAGTGATGTCTTGTCCTTTGCTCTGTGACTTACTCTTTTTCTTTTTCTCACATCTTACTGTAATTTCCTTTCAGTTTTCTTTGCTGAATTGGCCACAGAATGCTTGTAACAAACAAAGCAAGGCAGGCTTGTTCACATAGCAAATTTCATGAATAATATAAAAAGTACGTGTCATAAAACAATAAAGCCTTACTGCAAAAAGAAACATTTAATAGGAAAAGCTAAAATAAAAAGCTAAAATTAAAAAAAAGAAACAGACAAAATAATTTATACAGAGAATAATACCACCCGATGTTAATACTAATACATCACCATCATCATCTCCATAATTATCATCATCAACACCATCATTACCATCCCTGCCAGTGTAGATATGGAACAAAATATACTCAAAAAGACAAGGACTTTTTTTTTTAAAAATTAAAATTGAAGAGTTTTAAAAGCTGATTTAAAATAACTTCTTTTCTTTTTTTTTTTAATAATAATAATAATTTAAAAAAACAAGACTTCAGATTTTTTTGGCAACTTGTTCCAGATATTAGAAGCCTAAAAACTAAACACTGCTGAAAAAGTGAAATGCTGTTGTAAAATGATGCGCTGAGATGGAAAAAAAAGTTGTAAAGTGTGTTTTTTTTTAACCTCTGGAAGCTGCAGGGCAGCGGTGACTCCAGAAATGTGCATGAATGTCACTCGGCTATCAAAGCGAGTCATCTGCACAAAGTGTTAAAGTCAGGAAGTGCTACTTTAACAATGCAATGACCTGCCAATCACACTGTAAGTGGACAAAAGATGTTGCTAATTCTACAAGTGAATTAGATCCCTGATCTAACAAAAAGGTATCATGCAATCCAAAAATGGGGAAAAAAAAATTCCCCAACAAGTGGCTTCCTTGAAGGAATCTGTCGGCATCAGAGCATTCAGTAAAAATCTGAGACGTCTGCACTGAGTGAGGGAGAGTCAGGCAGAGATTTCCTGGTAATAGAAAGCTGAGCTTATGTCCTCTGTGAGGTGGACCGTGTTATGGGCCTGTCTGAAAACTTCTGCAAAGTTTGGCTATGGAACTTCCCCAGACAAATTACCACGGCTAGATACCATAACTCACAGAGGAAAGCGTATTTTCTTCCTTCTTTCTGTTTCTATCTGTGTTATTCTCATTGACAAACACACACAGGCAGCAGCTGCTGAAGAAGCATCACTCAGACACCTCAAGCTGTTCACTTCCTTCCTGTCCTGATACATGCAGCCAACTGTAAAATATTACCAAAGTACCATCAGTGTGACTGCTGAGCACATGAAAAAATACACTGACACACACACACACACACACACACACACACACACACACACACACACACACACACACACACACACACACACACACACACACACACACACAGAGGAAAATCAAACAGAGAAAACATAAAATCTCTTTTTAAGACACTATAATAAAGTTGTTAAAGGAACTGCAAGTATTGGCTTAACAATAAGTACAGACCTGTTTTGTTGCATGCTTGTCAGGTCGTTCTTTTGTTTACTATAATTCAACAAGTGTGCGAGTGATACACTCTAGATGATGGAAACTGAACATAAATGAAGTTCTTTCCATGAGTTTTTTTGCTTGCTGTGTTAATGAGAATATTAATTCAGATATATTTCATATAAATAATGGTCCACTGTACAAACAGTTTCTGTTTTTTACTTTTTTCTTCTTGGAGCTGGCAGGTTCAGTCATAGAGTGCTGCAGTCCTGAAGTCTTAAATATTTCTCTGTTTCAACACATTTGATGCAAATGAATGAGGCACTGATTTGAACGGGATAAGCTGCTGAAGGCATTTAATATAAATCAGGTGTTTTAGAGCAGAGACGTCCTGCAGAACTACTGCTGTCTAGGACTGAACTTGCACACCTCTGTTCTAGTTCATCTAAACATAATGCATTCAGCTACATGCTGCTGAAAGTTGGTGTATTTACAGGAAAAATGCATTGCCTCTTAGACACAGTTATAATTGAAATTCTAAAATAAGTAGCTATAGATTTAAAATGGATCATTAAGGAAAATAGCGCATCAGAAGCAGGTGTTTTCTTGCTTCTGTTGTGTGAGAATGGTGTGTGGTCAAGACACGGTTTTACAAAATCCAGGCAGAGTTCCATTTCTATACAACAAAAAAGCCAAAAGCCACTGATTCAGCAGGATTCAATAAGGTTTTTCTGGCAAAGAGTTGTCTCATCCTTCTACTTTCCCACTTAAAGAACTGCTGATTATCCTCTGGATCTTCTCTCATGTCGTCTCATTTATCCTGTGAGCCTCTTTCAGAAGCTCTGATCCTCAAGAACGGAAACATGGATCAGCATTTCTAATACAAACGCTTTTATTGTGTCTCATGACTCAATCTCAGCTGCTATTCATTAAATGTCAGTGTATTTACATTATCTACATTGTGATGTCCTACCCAAAGTGTTTAAAATGTTGAATTACAAAAACTTAGCAACAGCAGCATATAACAACTCGTCACAAGGCAGGAAACAAAAAGCGCAACATGTTGACTTGATGCAGAGAGTAAGACGTTCAGCAGAAATGTTGTTTGAAACTTTCCTGTTTTATGTTCTGTTTAAATGATAAGGTTAGAATAAGGTTGTGCAGTTTAGTGCCCATTCTGTTGTAGAATTGGTCTTTAGCTTTGGGCCGGCCACTGCAACCACAGTCTATGATCCACAGCCATTGACTCATCCATAGCTCTTATCCTGGTTCACACTAACACTTTGTAAATTTGTGCACTGACATTTTACAGTGCTGAACACAAGGTCACAATGGGAGAGGATCAACTATTGACATATTATATAAAAATCTCTGCCGGATCAATTGTTTTAAGGGGGTATACAGCAATAAGACACAAATAAATGTTGCAGGTTTTCGGCGAATACCAAAACAGGGCCTCAAATGTTGAAAGAGATTAAACTGCATTTAGTTTGAGTACTTCTCTGATTCTACTCTGCTTTGTCATTTACTTTGATGAAATGTTTGCAGATTTGCACAAAAATCCTGTTCAGTGCTTCTTTGACACTGAAATCAAACAACTCTAAACTCTGAGATCAAGCAGTTTCCAGCAACATCCCTCATCATCTGTGTTGATGAATTTAAATTTAGCATTGTCTTATGTATGAAGCGTTTATCTTTTAAAAAATTTAAGAGAATAGTTTTGTCTGCTGTGCACTGAACTACTCAAAGTTTTTAGGTCTACTGTCTCAATGTCATAAAGGCACAAAGGATAACATGTTTACACACAAACACAATTAAGCTCAGTGTAGAACATTAGTATGCCTTTGTGGTTGCTCCTGTGAATGGTGTTGCGTGTGTCAGCAGAAATTGCTTCCACAGTTAACATACTGTATGCACATAAACACAAAGACCTTCAAGGGTTTAATTTAATCAGAACCGGTCTGAGAGTTTTCACTTTAAGAATAAACAAGGAGATTAATTTGATACGTTAGACGCACAAGTGAATATAGCAAGTTTCTATTTAAGTACATCAGCTGGATAAAGAAAAAAATACTGGACTACATTTAGATTTGATGATGTCATGTGTAAGTTGTAGCATTGTTTGAATAAATCTATGTAATGTCATCATTCATTTCTGCAGTTTGCTCTTGGCTGCACCATGCTGGGTCAGTTCTCGGCTTTGCCTTTTATACTTGTTGTAATGATAATTTTAGCCTGAGCTGATTGCTTTTGTGTCAGTTGTCGGTTTTACACTGATTGACATTATTGGTTGTAATTCTCACATCACTAACATAGCAGGTTGTTTTTCTGTAATCATTATTTGTCTGGCGTCACAAAAAAAAAACCCTGTTTCATCTTAATTTTTGTGCACAAAGCATACGTTGGTAAGGTAACCTGGAATAGGATGACATCTTATTCTTGTAATATGTAACAAATTTGTTTTATGTAGGTTCTGGTCTGGTAGAAAGTTAAGGTGCAGTTGCACAAGGGATGTGCTATCTGAGGGTATCTCACTCTTTCATTGTGGTTGTGATTGAAGGAGCTACGATTAAATTATTACAAAAAATAAATAAAATAAATAAATAAATAAATTATCAAACGGTCATCAGGAATTTCATGCATCTTTTTTTTTCCTATTGAGGATTTTTCTCCCACTCTGTAGCTACATTTATACTACTTTATACTCTGTTTAGTATCCATTGGTTCAAGTAAGCAAACAAGTTTATCTCTACTATTTATGTCTGATAAATAAATCAGACAAATATCTAACAAGTTTTTTATATTCTCTCGAAGTTTTTGCCTGGAATCTACATGAAAATCGTGTCAGCAATAGTTAGGAACGATAACCCCCTGTAACCTGGATTGGGAACAGACCTGTCACATGTTTGTAGATTTCCTAATAGATTTTATTTTGGCCTTAAACAGCTTCCATATGATGCTAGCTTGCTGCTATCGCTGTTGTTTACTATTTGCTGCCCGGATATTTCAGGGGGATGGACCGGGGGTGCACAACTTTCAGCCTACTGCTACACTTTACAGTTATATATCTGTCATTTAATTATTATCCAAAATATTAGTTTTTTAACATTTATAACTCACAAATGAATCGCCACGTGTTGCATTGAGATGCACCGATTAAATAGAAAATCAGCCCACCCCTAGCCCACACTAAAAAAATTATTTTTGCAATTACCAATCAATCAGACTGAGGACTATGGTGTGAATTCCCTATTAATTATTATATGTTAATCTCTAAGAGGGTGGTTAGAGAAGGTTACTAGAGAAAGGGGCAGAGATAGTGAACAGTATAAAAAGAAATGTGTTTTTTAAATATTAAATTAAACCCTGTCTTGCAAATTACCTAAATTAAACAATGAAATGGAAATCACTATAGAATTGGTCATAAATAGATTTTAAACCTAGGTAGGCTACTTTGACCCAGGAAGAGACCAGAGTGGAGGTTAAAATGCATGTCATGTCTTCTCATGGTTAGAATAAATAACATCACCTAAACATACTGACTTTCAGTTTAAAACAAGAAACAAACAGAAGATAGTTTTTAATGTATTGTCAATCCATTCTACCAGCCAGACATCATCAAGATTCTGCTTACATCCCCTTACTCTCTCATACATACAACAAGATGCTGCTGTAACAGTTAAAGCTATCACAATATGCTGCTTGCATGTACAACTAACAGGGTTGTGCTTTTTAAATGAGCTGAATCTGGCTTCATATCACACAAAATATTGATTTGGCTCATGAAATAATCAGTGTTGTTCCTGATTAATGTTCCCAAGTGATGCATGGGTTTATAAAAAAAATCCCATCCATGCAATCTCCAGGCACAAAACATTGAGAGTAAAATCTTTTCTTTTCCACGTCTTGATGTGTTCATGCTCTCAGTCAGTACATACAAGATTTGGAGTGTGTGTGTTAGAAACGTGTGTCTTGATAATGGCGAGACTATTGATTGATGGAAAGGTTAATCATTCCAGACAGATGGTATGTGCTGCTAAATCAGCACTGGGTGAAGTCAGAGTCTGTGTATGTGGATGTGGTATGTGTGTGTGTGTGTGTGTGTGTGTGTGTGTGTGTGTGTGTGTGTGTGTGTGTGTGTGTGTGTGTACACATCAAGGCATGCATGTCTACTTAAGCTGTAATGAGTGGGTGTTTGCCACTTGATTGGCCGCGAGAGGAGGGAGACTAGGCTAGTCAGCCATCATGAGAACCAGCAGCCTCATTATTTTCAATATGAAAGACAGAAACAGTGTATCCACTATCTAAATTGAATGGTGTGTGTGATTGTGAGTGTGTGTGTGTGTTGAGGAAGGGTACTCTGTGACTTGAAACTGAAAGCATAAGGTCAACACCTCATCATGCCACAACTTCATTCAACTCCATACAAATCTACTGCCAGCATACCAAGGTCACTTCATTGAAACTGTGATTGCACGGGTGTGATTGAAATGACCCTACTTTGGAGAAGACGTGTGTGTATGTGTGTGTAACAAATCAGATGAGACTCAGTGAACCTTTTGTCTAAATCTCATAAAATCTGTTGACCTAAGGACATCTCTTCACTGAATTGGCCAAGAAAAAAACTGTCATTCACGCCAGAGTGCTCGCACAGTCAACACGTGTACAGTTTTAATCCACAGCTTGTGTGCTGCGGAGGACATGTATTACAACTCAAACACTTCCATTTGTTTCATACATTAAACATGACTCTGTGTAAACAAGCAAGTCAAAGCAATCGCTTGGTGAAAAATGAGTTATTACATCCCATAAACACAGAAGATACAAGCAAGAGAAGTTCCAGTCAGGGAAGAAGACTGAAAAAGGGATTTTTATTTTTAACTTTAGGAAATTTTCAAAGATCAAAGACTCCTAAATGAGCCTCAGTTATGTTGTTTCTTTGACCGTTGCCTCATAAATGCTTTCCTTCTTTTGCGTCCTTAAATATAAGTCTGAGTGTTATATTTCTGCACATTTTCTGAAATGTTTTCAACTGTTTTATTGTTATTTCTGTCTTGTTCATTTTTTCCTTTTTGTTTGATATTAATATGTTATAGATAAACCCTAGAGCCATAGACATAAAATAAGTGTATAAATTAAAACAACACATAAAAAGCAGAAAAAAAAGAAAATAAAAAATTTGTTCATTTAAAAAAAAAAAAAAGTCAACCTCCTCTGCTCCTCTTTGTATGAAAAACACTTTGTCAGCCAATACATTGCAGTTTGATTGACATCTCTGATGTGCTGCATCAGAGCATCACTTTCACGGTTATGGTTACACTCTCAGACACAACAAACTGTTTATAATCTGTTTGACCAGTGTCATATTCCAGTATTACTGCCGTCTTTGTGATGCACGCTTACTCATGTTCTCTGCATTGTGTCTCTGCCTTTGGATAGATGGATAATGTGAATGTATTAAAGGGGTCATTCAGCACCATTTACTTCATTAAAATGCCAGCTGTGCTTTTAATATCACAACTAAACATGAAACACACATACAGTATATAAATTCAGAGGCTGTAGCACTGCCTAATCTGCCACTTCTAAACATACAAGATCCAAAAGAAGGCAAATGTATTGCTCATGTAATATTTCCAATAATTATATTGTACATCTATAAAGCTTTGAATCTCTGTTATTCTAAATTTCAACCATTTAATCTTTTTTAAAATAAACTCATCTTTGTTTTATTAAATCATCATAGACATCATATTACTGTGTTACTATTTGTATTTAGTTGTTTCTTCATAATTCATCTTTGACAACCCTGACAAAATCTTGGTTTGATCAATACCCACTTTAAATACAATACTAGAGCGTTTGTTTTAAAAAGAGACACTCTTCTCCTTTGAAATCCGTGTCAAGATTTCTGTATGCTATCCACTGTAACCGCGGTAACACAAACCATTACGAAGGGTCTCCTGCTGAGCATTATAAATCCTTCTCTCCATATCTCAGAGCTGCACACACACTTACACATACTTGCTGCGTAGCAGCCAATGACCTTTAAGTTAAACATTTAGCTATTTGACATAATCACACACACTCACACACACCTACACACACACCTACACAGACACACTCACACACATACATAAACTACACTATATGTAGTATACTAATTGTGATTTTAACAATAAATGGTTACTATGTACTATCCCTAAAAGATTTTATTCTTTTCTTTTTTGGTACATTTTGTTGAAGAGGCCAATAAAGACCTCATATTCAAAGTATTTAATTTTTCTTAGCATGTTTGATAAGGTTGTACCATCAAGGGTTAAAGACATAGTCTTGGAAGTGAATTTGAGGATACTTGAGGATACTTACCTGAAAGACAATCTCACACAAAAAATGTTAGAAGCTCAAGAAATGAAAAATTATGATGTTTCTAGAAATCAAAGTTGAGTTTTATATGGACATGAACAAGTCTTGTGACACCATGCAACACAACAAACGTCTAGTATGTTGTGAATTTAACCCTAAACCACAATGTGTTCCTTGAACCTAAGCAGGAATTTTTTGTTGTCGACATACAGGATGGGAGCGATGCATAACTGAAAAACAAGGCAAGGAAAAAACACCTAAATGTGTGGTTTAATAAAGCTTATTGGTATTCATGGATGAAACGTTGCTTGTGCCTGTGCTTAGAGAATGGAAAAAGTACCCAAACATACATTCGTAAGTCATTTGCAGTTATGGAGAAGAAAAAAAAATTGAATAAAGAAAATAGACATTGTGCATAATTGTTTTTTCCAGGAACATAAAATGGGAAGATACTTTCCTGGCTATTGGGTTATTTCAACCTCGTGGGTACGCACAGTTTTAGTTCACAAAAACTGCTGAATCTACACAGTTTTATGTTTTTGGCCTCTGGTTCTTTAGCGGCTAATGATCCAATGTTGTCAGCAGTTAGTCATTGGCTTTTTATGCCTTCTAGCTGTAGAGGAGGTTTATATTGCAGTATTTTTCTGTTCGGTTTTGTTTTGTCTGTTTACATGACTTCAATTTTAATGCTTAATTACTGATATTGTAGCCAAACAACCTTTGTTGTGCACTAATATACTGAAACAATTTGCTATAAATGCATGGAGCATCGGGTCACAAGAAAATTTTCCTTTTTATTTTTCACATCATACAGTCACTTTGACAATATCCATTACAGCTGCTTTGGTCAGGGTTTTATTTATTTATTTGTCTTTTTTAAAATGTCTTTTTTCAAAATGCAAAACTCTTAAAACCAATTAAATTAGCCTGAAACACAGAAATATTTCATTAGATGAACAATACATGTATATTGAGGTAATGAAACATTGCTGAGCACTAATTTACCTTATTTCTATTGTAGTGCTGTACATTGTCACACAACATGAGATGTCTGAACGGCGTTCCTTCACCACCTTTCTCTACCACACAAATACCTTTGTGGCTTATTTCTTGTTCTCTCTGCTGCCGATGGAGATTGCTCCAGATTTATTCTATTTGTCACTCTTACCAAAATCACACACAGGAGAAGCTTCAATATGTTTGTGTGCAGGATGGAGAAGATTTGACTAGGCAGCAGATTTGCTGCAAGTTTCCGACCATTTTGCATAATCCTAGAAGACGACTGTCTGAATCTGTTAGTCCCACCTAGAAAATTTCACATTTGAGGAATTCAAATGAGCTGTTTAAGGAGCAGACATGTGAAGAGATGTTTGCAATCATATGCAGGCAAAGACAGCTCATTTCTGACAGAAAATCTGTTCACGCTGTAATCTTTGTTGCCTCGGAGGATGTCCGAACTTTTACATCAGAGACCATAACCTTGTAAAGCAAGCGTTTCCGTGCATAGGTGCAGCTTTACACAGAAAACGACCAGCTACACTTTTATTTATCACTGATTATGTTTTTGTTCTTTCCTTCTTTGCTGAACAAGTTCTGCCAGCCCTCCTTACACACACACACACATTCACACAAGCCCCTCTGTCTTTCTTGTCCCTCATAGTTGTCTGTGTACAAAGTGCGCCGTGTCATACTTTCACTGGTTTTGTTTGTTTTAGATTTTGTTTCCCTCATGTTCACTGGTGCTACAGTTGCCGCCTGTCACATCTCGGAAGCATCGCTGCATGCACGCTGCAAACATGCATCTCGTGTTGAAGTCAGAAGTTATGTGTCTGATTTTGATCTTCTCTCGGCTGTTACAGGCTTCTGCATCAACCTTTGTCTTTTGCTCTGTCTGGCTCTCTTTCTAGACCTGCCACTGCCATGCTGCAGAGAGAAATGAACCATACTGGTGGTGACAAGATTGTTTCAGGACATGTTTTTATTCTGGCACGCATGTGTTATTGCTTTTGCTAAGCAACACTCAAAATCCCCTTTATTTTAAATGATTAACTGTGTTAACAAATGTATGAAACTGAATTTTACTGATTAGTAACAAGGATTATATTCTCTATTATAATGCTCAAAACTTAGGGGATGCTCCTGATTGCCTCCAAAAATCACGTTTTCTTTTTTTCTAATCTTTGTTGTCTGTTGAATTTGTTCACAGCCATAAAATTTAATGACTTATGTAGAAAAGTGGGGATATGTAGATGATTTCTTGTTAAAAAAAAACAAAAACAAAAAACAGTTAAATAAAAGACCTGTTGCAACCGCAGCAGGTCTATATCGTAAAGGAGAAAAAATGACAGAAGCCTGAATCAGACCTTTTAAAATAATATGATTCAGGAATTTTTTTTGACTGGACTTTGATGTCAAATGGGAGCAAAGGAGTTTTAATCGAATATTGCATCATTAAATCTACAGTTATTAAAGTCAATAAATATATGATTTTATTTCAAGAAGAGTGTGTATATTTAACTCAAGTCTAAGTTTCTGAGAAAACAACAGACAAATTACATTTTCATGGGCAGAAGAAGCAGAATATTTGTTATATAATGTTATCTCTTATTTCCTCTCTATTATGGGCTTCTTCATACGAAAGGCAGTCTATGAATAGAAAAAATATTGATGTTTACAAACTGCTCACATATGCTGCTGTTTAGTCGGGTAGATACATGGATAATTAGATCCTGGTGATCTTGATGGCTGAAATGTGTCTCCTGCTGTTGCGCTTTATCAGTAAACTAAGATGGATCTGCTCTGTAAGCCGCTCTGTCTAACATGGCTTCACTGGGTGACTTTAATCATCCCATATCAGGCTGCGTGCAGCGTTGCTTGCTTGATCAAATCAACTTGAGCAACATTAAAAGGAAATTTCCCAGTTTCATCTTGGTTTCTATACCGTCCATCTGAATAAAGAAAGAACTAAGTGTCCTAAAAAAGCAGTTCATAAGAAGAAAGCAGAAACACATGACTGATACAACAACTTAAACTACAACATGAAAAATAAATAAAGAAAAAAGAAAGAGTTCACTGAATGCAGCTGCTGTTGCTTCCACCTTACGTGAACTTAGATCAACCTCTACAAACCCTGCTCTGAGCTCAAACTTGAATTATCATCATGCGCCACAAAATCAGATTCTCTCTTTCCTCTGCCTTGCTTCGTCAGCATTCTGCAACAGCCCTGCAGCAGCCATTGTATCATTAAGCGCCATTACATACTGTGAGTCATAACAGCCTGGTGATTGATCACTCAGGAGCTGGTATAATTTACAATCTGATGCTGCTCATTTGGACTGACAATGTGTGAAGCAATTTACTCCTGCTGGAATGAATATCAGACATGTGGGAGTCACTCTGTGAAGCTATGCGGTGACCTCAAGAGTCAAACTCATGAAAAGATTAAAAGAGAAACCCATCAGTGGCAACGCGTGGTAATAAACTGGATCATGAGTCCTATTAAGGTGACAGAGAGTTGGAAAGTTTTGTTTTCATCCCTGCATTATTAATGTGAGCGCATACAGTCTGAAGCAGACAGGTAAGCTGCAACCATTTATTCTCTATCTGTTGCTGTCATATTTATCATCAATGTTCCAAGGTTTCACGCCGAGAAAAACCCGATATGTGCAACAGCTTATGGGTCAAGTCTAGGTTTTGTGGAGGGCGTATGTCTTTAAGTCATATCTAATTAAACTTCAAACTTTATTCATAAAGCCCTTTTCATGCTACCGGCAACCCAAAGTGCTTTACATAATAAAAAAGAAAATCTGCTAATTATCTGATTAAAGCTGTGTTTATGCTACAAATACTTCCAAATGTTTTTAAGTTATCATAGTTTACGGTTTATTTAAATAATATTAGTTAAAGCATTAAAGTAATTGACCGACAACAAACCGGAGCACCTAACATCTGTCCTGGAATGTGCTGTGCAACAACAATGTAAAATTTTGTGCTCTTTTTGGGTAAAGCATGAAACATTTTATGCTTTAGCAAATTAATATTTTATAGCAGATTTGAGGAGTAACTTTGATATCAATATTTTTTTGCTGCTTTCCTGTGTCAAACTATGAGATCAATTAGTTTTTTGTGACTATAATTGGAAACATAACCATTCTGCAGGTTTACATTGCAGAAGGGGTATATAAGTTCAGCTGTGATCTCCAACTTTAGCAATGATAGAAGCAGAGCTGAGTTACATGTGGTCAGGGTTGTGAAATAGGAAATTTGAACCTCAAATCAATTCAACTAAAGAATTTTTTTCCTGAAACCTAACCAGGCAAGTTTGTGATCTAAATAAATAAACTGTTGGTAAAAGACAACAGGACATTTCCCTCCTCTTAGTGCTCTTTTGTAGTCTGATATTGGAGACTAAGCAGTGTAGGGATGCGTAGCTTTCCATAGGGGCATCCTGAGGGGTCTAGAGCCACCCTAAACTATTATTAAGCCCTCCTGTAATATCATAAATGTGTCATTTTTCATTATTTGCTTTTATGTTTGTGGTTTTAGTGCTTATTTGAGCTGTGTTCAGCAATGACTGGAACACATCGCAGTGAAGTTTCCCATCTGAAGTCCCGGCAGCCAAATGTGGTCTGTTTATCGCTGCTCCACTTTTCCACCTTCGCTCCGACTGCAGCTGCAGGTAACGCTTTCAGAATATTTTTGTTTTAAATGAAAGTAGTCTCTAACTCCAGCTAGTTAACAACCAAAAACCTTGTTAATTGATAAAAAAGGTGTTCCATGTTTTACAAATAAACCACTTGCTAGCTCTGTTAAAATTTTAGGATGATGTTGAGTGCTGCTATCTTTTTCAGAGGCAATAGTGAAGGTTTAAAACAGTCTGGGTAAGTTTGGAGTTGATAAGGGGTAAAAAAAAAGAGTTGCATACTGCATTTCCACGTTGTCAGATTTCAGTTTCAAACATCTCGTCTTTATTCTAATGAATTCCACATGAAAGTAAACCTACAGAGTAAAACCAGATTCTGGTTGAATCCATCTACAGAGCAACAATGGTGGCCTGTGACTGGCTACTTCCTGGTTACATACTGGTTCAGTCTGGACATCTTTATGCAGACTTCATGTTTTCCTCTGTGCATGCATGACTTCCTCCCACTGTCTACATGCTATTTTGCAATCCTGTACTGACCCACAGAGTGAGCTTCAGTGACCCCAAATTGGACAAAGCAGACATGAAAAATGAATAGATGAACAGACCTGCAAGTTATCTGAAGGGAAGTGGAATTTGGCATGAGGCTGTTCTATTCAAACATTTAGTCTTCATATCATTATATACAGACAAACTCAGCACACACACACACACACACACACACACACACACACACACACACACACACACACACACACACACACACACACACACACACACACACACACACACACAAAAAAAAAAAAAAACAGAACAAAACAACAAAAAAGGACCAATCAAAAACAATAACTTGCATCTCTCTATTCCTAGCCAATCACTCCCCATCCTCTTGCTTTTCCTTAAATTTTTCTTCTTTCTCACATACACTCACTGGTTGAGTGGTGCCAACTTGTTGAATTAGAGCTCTCCTTCTTTCCCACAAACATGCACAGATAAACACACTAACAAAGTAACACTCATCTCTGCATCCATCTCTCATACTGGACTCAGAGATGAGAAGCCTCTACACAAAACATCCTCTCTTTCTCTCTCTCTCTCTCTCTCTCTCTCTTTTTCGTAATCTCTCACTCTCTTTCTCTCTCACTCATACTTATGATATTCACTCCTCCGATCTCAACTCAGAAACTGAATCTGTGGTCTTGACAGGACAAGAGGACAGGCAGGACAAATGAAAATCACCTCATTACACACTTTCACACACATGCAGGCAGACAAAGAAGATCTATTCATACACATGAATCAAGAGTGGCAACAGAAAAGCCTTGAATCCTGTTCAAACACCATTCGGATCTAAGTACTGAAAGACAAGGGCAAGATGCCTCACATGTCTGGAGAATCAGAGATGCTGTTTGTCAGGAGGAAGATTGGAATAATGGAGGGACTGGCTGAGACACAATAATGTGTACATTTGCAGAAGATGAAATAATAATGATAATGATTAAACTTATGAATGATGAAGGTCACAGAGACAACATCAGTGATTAAACTGATGATAATGACAGTGTTCTGTCAGCTTTTATCTCATTTTGATCATTGATCATAGCAGAGTGGGAGGAAACAATCCCAGCCAAATCTGGAAAAATCAGCTGCTGTTAATTTAGTGTCACAAATCTTTAAATTTGTAGAAGATGTGACAGTGAGAAGGAAGCTGTGGGAATAAACATAATGAGTCACTGTTGCATACAAGTGGGCATGCCAATGAATCTCATAAAGTAGGCTTAATTATTGAGGGACCTTATGCCTGCAGTAACTTGGTTCGTTTGGCAGAAACAAACAAACAACACAGCCGAATAGGAGACATTCGTACAACCTGCATAACTGCAATGAAATGGTCGGGTCAAGACGGGAAATAAAACACATGTCTTAATAACATCTGTTAAACATCAATCTGCGTGTCTTATTTGTTTGTACTTTTACTGCAACATCTATATACTTGTTTAATTTGCACTTTTTGATCAGGGTCTACAGTCTCAAACTAAACAAAGTCTCCAACAATCTAATGGGACATTACCAACTTTTTGCTGGGAATGTTGTGCAATCTTATGCATTTTAAAAATATACCAATTGTTGGGTCTCAGATGGTCTCAGCATTGTTTACTGGAGTGAAGATTTTTAAGACGTCAACACAAAACAGTCTGACAAAAATCTACCTTTAAATCCTTAGAATGATTTCTGCTGTTAATGCTAGCAGGGATCAATATCAGTAACTCAATGTGTCAACACATGGCAAAATATAACCTGTTTCAATTTGCATCTTCAGGCACTTTTATTAGCAGTCAGTCACAAAGATGTATTTACTAGAAATGACAACAATAGCAGTTTTACAGACATAAAATTGTTTTTACACCAATATGATGATTCTCATCAAAACCTGTTAACTGAAAACCTGGTAAATACCAGTATGGTGTTTGGACACAGGATAAGTTGAGGACAAAAGTAAGAGCAACAGGTAAAAAAAAAACCAACAGCAAAAAAAAAAAAAAAACTATCTGTGATGAAGAAGTGGTGGTGATGTGAGCTGTGTCCCAATTGAGGGCCTGCCACTTTATAATGGTCAGACTACATATGCTATGAAGTATTCTACAGCCTCTGCACAGTGAGCTTACCGTTTGTATAATGAGACAGCCTACTCAGTAGTACCAGAATTACCCATAGTGCTCCAGTCCTCCGTTGCCTAGCAACTACATATGCCATGTTGATCTAATTACTTCATTCTTTCACAAAAAATATGAAAATATTTAAACATATTCTAAAAAACAATTCTTTTATATATATATATATATATATATATATATATATATATATAAAATGATTTTTATTCATTTTTTAAATTAAAATGGTGCCAGTAATTTAAACATTTTTTAATTTACCTTTGTGATTAAATTACAAACATGAGGAGGAGGCAGGCCGGACCAGCTCTCCTCTGGCTTAGAACGCAGTGTCTTTACAGCTGACATTAACTTCAGTGAAGTTAATTGGATAAAAATCTGATTTAATATTTCATATATTAGGATTATGTGCAGTGATTGACTGTAACTAAATGATCTAGCTAGTACAGTAATTATGACAGTACTGAGATGGGGGACAGAATGCAGAGGGGATTTTTTCCTCCAGTGTTTGTCTTTTTGTCATTTATGGTTATTGTTGTAAGCAATGCCTAACAAACATAAAAAACAAATTAGCTTTATGATTGTTGATAATATGAGTTTATGCTGTTGTCAGTGTCTGCAAACAGCAACGGATACCAGGTTGCCCCGCAAAAACGGCAAGATGACCCAACGCCATCAGATTGTTCTATAGGAAATGAATGAATGTCTTTATTTATTTACATGTATTAATTTACCTACTGAGTTGCATGTAAGGGATTTGTAAAGCCCAAGGTCCATACCACAGGTAGCTGTTCTCTTTTAGAGATTAATGTTCTTGAACCATCGGAAATGCTTCATGTAATGTTTTCATTTTTTTTTTTTTCTCTTGTCTAAATTGTTATTGAATAGAAACACCTGTTTCCACGTTTATTTGGTACATCTAAAAAAAAGAAGAAGCAGCTCCATTTACATTTTTCACCTAGAAGCCGACCAAATAGACCATCCTTAAGAAAAGCCTTGAAAAAAGAGGAACTGAAATTGTGTGTTTCTAGTAGACCCTGCAGTTATCCACAGCATCAGAAAAATGGACCATTACAGAATGGAGCTCTGCTGGAAGATGTTAACAATGTTATGATCCTGTAAAACAACAGAGTAAGTGCTTTAGATTTTGCTTTAGAGAGAGAGGGACCATCTCTTTGAAGAAGAAAAAAAAAATTGAAATCTATCAGTAACCCAGAGGCTAGTGTATATTTATTAGTTATTATTAGTGTTATTGATAATATTAATGAATTTATTTATTTATTTTCAGGGCCGTTTGAGCCTATCACAGCAATTAGCTGGGAAGAGTTACACCCTGGACAGATCGCCAGTCCATTGCAGAGTCAATACAGAGACACAACTAGTCCTTTGGGAGAATTTAGTGTGTTCATTCAACCTGACATGCGTGTCTTTGCATGGTGGGAGGAATCCACAGTACTCTGAGAGAGCCCACACATACACAGGGAGAACCAGCAAACTCCACACAGAGAGGTTGCTGTTCCATACCCTCCACAGTGAATCAAATCAGTGATGTTCTTGCTGAGTGGCAGCGGTGCTAACCACCACACCACCAGAGAGCCTCATAATATTAATACTTCATTTAGTTATTCAGAATAAAACATAATTAAATATCCTTTTTTCCAACATACCTTGTCTAAATATATGTAAACCTGCAGAAAATGTTCATCAAGTATTTATGCTATTTAATTTAAAATGGTACACAGTCATTCAAATAACTCCCCACTGTGATAGATAGATAACTAGACTCTTGTCTCTCTTTTTTATTGACAACTGCAGCTCACTTCTCTGATTGGGAGCATAAATCTGGGTGTTTAATTGCCCTTGAGAAAGACTTTTTACCTGCCAAAACAACTATCCCAAGTCATTCAGGTGCCTGCAGATCAGCCTGTGATCAAGTCGACTGCTTGAGGTGTGAATGCGTGTTACTGGAAACTCAATAAAACTGATTTCAGGTAAAGGCTTCAGTGAAACTAAAAAAAAAAAAAAAAAAAAAAAAAGAAATGAAAAGATCTTTAACAATGTTTTTTAAATGTTCACCAAGGCAAACATAATCAGCTCTAATGTATCTCTAAAAACCGCAGCTCTGAGGTGAGTGTTTAATGAAACTCTTGCAAATCCTCTTGTCCTTGGGTGGCTGTAACACTCAATCCTTTGGCATCTCAGATTTTCTCATATACATGAAAAGATTTTGTTTTATTTTCACATATACAGAGGCACATGAAATACACTTGAGTGTCTTGTTCATGAACATTTTCTCAAAGGAAATAAAGAATAAATCATACAACGCAAATCCGGTTCACTCATATGTGTGTGTGTGTGTTTGTTTGAGAGAAAGTAAATCATCTTCTATGCTTTGTATTCTGCTGACGTCTTCTCCTCCTATAGCAAATGTTGGCGTTCAGAAGCAGAGACAGAGCAGGATGAAAACATGCAGTGGTAAAGAGGAAAAGGTGGTGGTGGAGGTGGTGGGAACTTTTTGTACCTTTGCAGATGGAGGTCCTCTCTGAACCAGCTGAGCCTTTGGTCTCGGCACACTTTTCACATCACTATCAAAAATAGGAAAGCAAATAGGAAGAGGGTGGGTGGAGAGAGAGAGGACAGTTGGAATGCAGGTTAGAAATTTCTGAAAATTGTGAAGCAACATCTCAAACAGAAAGTCTGTCACATCACAATCTGAAACAAGGGCAGCATCTGGAAAAAAAAAAAAAAAAAAACAAGAAAAAAAAACTCCCTCGGTCAAGATTTTTCCACTAGTTACTGTAAAAGTAAGGAAATTCATTAAGTCATAAATCTCAGATTCATACAAGACATTAATGGGACGCTTTCAGTCTCTATGTCTGTTAGAAAAGGAGGAGAGACTGACTGGGAAATGGGACACAAGCAGAAAAACAGGGAATTTTTAAAATAAGGGCTTACAAAAGCAAAAACAGAGGGGGATTTCCATTCGAGAGGGAATGATGAAGGGATGACTGGGGACGACCGTTAACATTCGACAGTTTGCAAGTTGATGACCGACAGAAAGGGGGAATCATTATATCCAAGAGTAATATGTGGCTCAAGATCTCAGGGGAAACAGTCTCACACAGAGTTAACAACCTCTGTCCTCTCTGTTACACGACTGCCTATTGATGTCAAGTAGACCTGTGTGTATGTATGGTGGGGTATGTGGAGTGGGGGTGAGAGGCCTATGCTGGAGAGCCAAATAAAAAAAACCTTCAATACTGAGATGGAGGACAAAACAGTAAAATGAAGCCTGTAATAACACTGGAAGCTGCTTTGCAGTTTAGTATTATTTTGTCAATCCTTCATCAGAACATGACCAGCACACTGGAGACTAGCATACACCACAGTGAGACACCCTCATAAAAAATATCACACAACTAACTAAATACCCCAGCAACATAGTATGCTTTTTTGCAAAGCTGTTCTTGTTTCCTCTGTTGAGTTTTCTCACCACTATATAGTAAACTACATAACCTGATTATCTATATTGGATGAAATAACATGTTAGCACTCAGCTGATTTAATGTTGTAATTCTTCTTTATTTTTTTTTGGCCTGCAGTTTGTGATTTCCATTAGTACCTTTTCTTCAGAGGCTTTGTGGACTGTGTACAGTCCACAAATATTCAACTTTCACCCCGGAAACACTTTGTGTCCTGTGTGGGATCTTTATTACTACAATTAGCTTTACTTATAAATAAAGCTAAATGTAGGCTTCTCATGTTAGGTTTGTCATTTGTGTAACATTTTCTGTTGCTGACAGACTGAAATCAATGCATTTATATTATGAATTTTGGATTTGTTTGTATATACAACAGGTAAGCTGGTATGGAAGTGCCATGACAGTCTGCCATCTTGATACCACAGCCACCAGAAAGGGGAAAATAGCACTGATGCATCGTAAGAACGTGTTTTCAGGGTGTACAATGATTGAGATGCTGGTGGAGAAACTCTGGGAGAGAGTCTTACTACCCCGGCAAGTTGTCCATTCAGTTGTTATTTATGAAAACGCAGGCGCATGTATGCGCAACAGCAGTGCAGGAGCAAAAAAGGAAATTTAAAAGGCAGTGTGACCAGAGCATCCAAAGAGGAGACTCAACATGGGGCAAGCCTTCACAGAAGTGGAAGGAGCTTAAGAAGTAGAAAGGTTTTAAAAGGGACGCCGTAGCTAACTTTTTCATTGGGTTTTGTTAGACTGTGTTGCTTGTTACCAAAGTCAGCATAACAACAGATCCTACTGAAATACACCAGTCTGATTGGTACAGCAGTGGATGTTAACATGGTTTGAAAGTCATAGTAAATGCTGGCTTTTTGTCAAATACCAGCTTATAAAGCCTTCCCTCTGGCTTTTTGTCCTGCTTCACCACAACTATGAAAGCTACGGAAACATTGTAAACATACAGCTCTACTACAGAACTAAAGGAGGATTTCACTGTTTGTTCTGTTATATGTGCTTATTTGATAGAAGGAGTTATGTTTCCAGCAAGTCATCTCCATGCCATGAATTCGTTCTGGTCATGCAGTAAACCAGGCGATTCCCGTCATCAGTGATTAAACTGGTTCAGTAGCTGATTAGAACAAATACACTGCATGAAAATGACTCGTCAAAGTGTTTTTGAAGATATTTGATCCACACTGGCTACCGTATTTGCAATAGATGGGAGAAATTCTTTTCAAATATCCCTTTAAAGAAAGAATTTGCTCACTACCACAGTCTCTGCTGAGCAAGTTGTGATGTCAACAGAGCATACTAACATCCACAAAATATAAGCCCTTGTGGAGCTCAGGACTCACTTGAAAACTTGAAAACTGACGCACAGCACAGTAACAACAGCACTAAAACGTGCAGAAAGTGCATTATGTATTCACATACTTAAATCATGATGCAGTTATTGTATCCTCTGGGGTTTTGATTAGTCCTGTTTGTACACTCTTCCCACCAACTCCTGTTTAACAAATGAAGCTGCACAAAGCACAGTTCATAACAGGTTAGAAAAAACTCCATCATCAACCATAATGACATCAAAGGAGCCAACATGCATGTTTCAGTATGTGCTGCCAAGCTAGAGGATAAGAACAACAAGCTTAACATTTTGGGTTAAAATGAACCATATTAAAGCTTTATGATCTAAAAAGGTGTCCTACTTCCTTCTTCAACGTGTTTCTACTTCATTTATTGTGTTAATGATGACTTATCATTCAAGAATATACAGTATATAAGGAAACAGGATGCTAAATACACTTCATGGATTAAAATTTGATGCAAAGGATGACTTTAAAGGTCAAACCATTCTCAAATAATTTAAGACTAATGCAAATGAAGCCTTGTTATTATTTTTAGGCTTGAGCATCTGGCCCCTCAGTCTTTCATATGAAACTTACTACTGCTATTTCAAATTGTACGGATTTTTGCCATTGTGTCACAGTACAAATGAGTTTCATCCTCATGAAAAACTAACATTCAAGCAGGGAGATAGATGGTAAAGACAAACTGCCTCCAACTTAAAGTTTGCTCAAGCATCCTTCCACATATACGCTGAAAAGACTCTGAACTCATCAGCCCTCCGTCTAACAGCAAACACTTAAATGTCAAAGTCACAAAGCGTTACAAATCATTTCTGGAAGGTTCAGTCAAGTCACATAACCACCCAACACTGAGAAGCGTCACCATTTATTCTATCCTATTCCACAGTCATTTAACAGACGCTTTTATCCAAAGCAACTTACATATGATAGTGATAACAACACTATCACAAAATCAAACTGTAGAGGACTTCATAGGAAGGTGCTAGTGGACGGCAGCGAATCCAGAAGCAGGTGAATGGATTAGACAGGTCAGAAGCAGACAAAACTGGGGTGTGTTTGAGTAGGGACTTTGAGCTCTTGAAGGGACGCTGACATTCAGGAGTCCAGAGAAACTCTCTCTTTGGGTTACGCAAACTAATCAGAGGGTGCATTGTTGGCAGAGCCTGCAACATCTCTGAGTTCAGTAAACGCAGTCACTTGAGATGTAAAGCGTGTAACCAAACCATCATCTGGTGTTGGTGTAGCAGCAGTGTCAGTAACAATGATAGCAGAACTAGCCGCAACATCCAACACAGCAGCTTTCAACTCATGTTCAGTACTGCCAGAACGAGTGACAGTACTGAGTACAGTGAGTGGGCTCACCATCTGCAGGAGGAGCCGTAGGGGTCGGGTGCAATGTGAGCTGGGCGGCAGCAAGAGGCAGGGACCCTGGTGGTCTGATCCCCGGCTGCAGAAGCTGGCTCTAGGGACGTGGAACGTCACCTCTCTGGTGGCGAAGGAGCCTGAGCTTGTGCGCGAGGTTGAGCGGTTCCGGCTAGATATAGTTGGACTCACCTCGACGCATGGCTTGGGCTCTGGAACCAGTACCCTCGAAAGGGGCTGGACTTTCTTCCACTCTGGAGTTGCTCATGGTGAGAGGCGCCGAGCAGGTGTGGGCATTCTCATCAGCCCCCAGCTTGGTGCCTGCACGTTGGGGTTTACCCCGGTGGATGAAAGGGTAGTTTCCCTCCACCTCTGGGTGGGGGGACGGGTCCTGACTGTTGTCTGTGCTTATGTGCCGAACAGCAGTTCAGAGTACCCACCCTTTCTGGAGTCCTTGGAGGGAGTGCTGGAGGGTGCTCCTTCTGGGGACTCCATTGTTCTGCTGGGGGACTTCAATGCTCACGTGGGCAATGCCAGCAAGACCTGGAGGGGAGTGATTGGGAGGCATGGTCTCCCCCCCCCCCCCCCCCCCCCCCCCCCGAACCCAAATGGTGTTTTGTTGTTGGACTTCTGTGCTCGTCATGGATTGTCCATAACGAACACCATGTTCCAACATAAGAGTGTCCAAATGTACACCTGGCATCAGGATTCCCTGGGCCGCAGTTCGATGATCGATTTTGTAGTCGTATCGTCGGACCTGCGGCCACATGCCTTGGACACTCGGGTGAAGAGGGGGGCGGAGCTGTCAACTGATGAGTTGGCTCAGATGGTGGGGGAAGAAGCCGGTCAGATCTGGCAGGCCAAACGTGTTGTGAGGGTCTGCTGGGAACGTCTGGCTGAGTCCCATGTCAGAGCGAGCTTCAACTCCCATCTTCAGCAGAGCTTCGAATATGTCCCGGGTGAGGCGGGGGACATTGAGTCCGAATGGGCTGTGTTCCGTGCCTCTATTGCTGAGGTGGCCGGCCGGAGCTGTGGCCGTAGGGTCGTTGGTGCCTGTCGTGGCGGTAATCCCAGGACTCGTTGGTGGACACCAGCAGTGAGGGATGCCGTCAAGCTGAAGAAGGAGTCCTATCGGGCCTTCTTGGTCTGTGGGACTCTGGAGGCAGCTGATGGGTACCGACGGGTTAAGCGGCATGCGGCTTCGGCTGTTGCCGAGGCAAAAAGTCGGGCATGGGAGGAGTTTGGCGAGGCCATGGAGAAAGACTTCCGGACGGCTTCGAGGAGATTCTGGTCCACCATCCGGCGGCTGAGGAGGGGGAAGCAGTGCTCCATCAATACTGCTGACCTCAACTCGGGACGTAGTGGGTCAGTGGAAGGAGTACTTTGAAGACCTCCTCAATCCTACCAACACGTCTTCCCATGAGGGAGCAGAGCTGGTGGACTCAGGGGTGGACTCTCCTATCTCTGGGGCTGAAGTCGCTGAGGTGGTCAAAAAGCTCCTTGGCAGCAAGGCCCCGGGGGTGGATGAGATCCGCCCAGAGTTCCTTAAGGCTCTGGATGCTGTGGGGCTGTCATGGCTGACACGCCTCTGCAGCATCGCGTGGACATCGGGGGCAGTACCGCTGGATTGGCAGACTGGGGTGGTGGTCCCCCTTTTTAAGAAGGGGGACCGGAGGGTGTGTTCCAATTACAGGGGAATCACACTCCTCAGCCTCCATGGTAAGATCTATTCAGGGGTCCTGGAGAGGAGGGTCCGCCGGATTGTCGAATCCCGGATTGAGGAGGAGCAGTATGGTTTTCGTCCTGGTCGCGGAACAGTGGACCAGCTCTATACCCTCTTTGGGGTCCTGGAGGGGGCATGGGAGTTTGCCCAACCACTCTACATGTGCTTTGTGGACCTGGAGAAGGCATTCGACTGTGTCCCCTGGGGGTTCCTGTGGGGGGTACTCCGGGAGTATGGGGTACCGGACCCCCTTGTACGAGCTGTCCGGTCCCTGTACAAAAGGTGTCAGAGCTTGGTCCGCATTGCCGGTAGTAAGTCGGATCCGTTTCCGGTGAGGGTTGGACTCCGCCAAGGCTGCCCTTTATCACCGATTCTGTTCATAACTTATATGGACAGAATTTCTAGGCGCAGCCGAGGTGTTGAGGGGATCCGACTTGGTGGCCTCAGGATTGGGTCCCGGCTTTTTGCAGATGACGTGGTCCTGTTGGCTTTTATCTGGTCGTGATCTCCAGCTCTCGCTTGAGCGATTCGTGGCCGAGTGTGAAGCGGCTGGGATGAGCACCTCCAAATCTGAGACCATGGTCCTCAGCCAGAATAGGGTGGATTGCCCTCTCCGGGTCGGGAGTCAGGTCCTGCCTCAAGTGGAGGAGTTTAAATATCGCGGGGTCTTGTTCACGAGTGAGGGAAGGATGGAGCGCGAGATCAACAGACGGATCGGTGCGGCGTCTGCAGTAATGCGGACTCTGTGCCGGTCTGTCGTGGTGAAGAAGGAGCTGAGCCAGAAGGTGAAGCTCTCGATTTACCAGTCGATCTACATTCCTACCCTCACCTATAGTCATGAGCTTTGGGTCGTGACCGAAAGAACGAGATCTCGTATACAGGCGGCTGAAATGGGTTTCCTCTGCAGGGTGGCCGGGCTCTCCCTTAGAGATAGGGTGAGGAGCTCGGTCATCCGGGAGGGGCTCAGAGTCGAGCCGCTGCTCCTCCGCATCGAGAGGAACCAGTTGAGGTGGCTCGGGCATCTGGTCAGGATGCCTCCTGGACGCCTCCCTGGTGAGGTGTTCCAGGCACGTCCCTGTGGGAGGAGACCCCGGGGAAGACCCAGGGCATGCTGGAGGGATTATATCTCTCGGCTGGCCTGGGAACGCCTCGGGATCCCCCCCGCAGAGTTGACAAATGTGGCTGGGGAGAGGGAAGTCTGGGCTTCCCTGCTTAGGCTGCTGCCCCCTCGACCCGACCCTGGATAAGCGGCTGAAGATGAAGATGAAGATGAAGCATATTTATGTTTCATAGAGTGTTGTGACTCACCTAAGGTCTCTCACGAGCAACAACACAAGCACGGTGTAGGTGTGCAGAAAAAGGCAGAAACAAAATCCAACACGTGCCTTTTGGGAGAGGTGTGAGATTCCTCCATCTTACCTTTGAATATCCGAAAAAGATCACGAAGTGAAACAAAACAAAAGAAACTCCGTCATCAGATTCCTTCTGTTTAGTTAAACAATATTTCCTTAATGTGGACTTTAAAGTTTGATGCCATCGCACCAGTGTGCCCTTAGATTCAGGGTGATAGGCATCCTAGGTTTTTTTTTTTAGATAGATTTTCATAGTCAAAGCTGTGATACAACAATATTATTATAACTCAGTTTTACTTACACCTGACAGAAGCACTTTTGATGTGCACATCTTCAAGAATATTACAAGGTTAAAATATTCATATTCTTAAATCACGCGTCGGCTCAAACAGGAGTCAAGTAGATATGTCAAGTCATGTGGTCTGCAGTCAACAGCTTCACTTTCTGGTTTAAACTGAATCTGTTAAATCTGCTGTTTGGTGCAAACAGATGAATGAAAATAAGGAGCTCAGCTAAACTAGAACATGTAAGACTACACTGAGACACACGCACCTAATCTACGCTCTGTAGCCATTTTTATTTGTTTTTTTTCACTGGCAAAAGAGCCGTTTGAGGATGTAGAGGCAGACACAACCAGCTCAGAAGGAAAGGCAAACTGAATGTGGAAGAGAGAGATGCACAAGAATTATGATGCCTGGGAAGACAGGCCGAACAGCACACTGTCACAGATGAATAAGTGTTGAACGTTGCTGACAGCTGAATGATACAACTAAAACATGTTGTCATTGTGCATTTGTGTGTGTCCATGAAGTCCTAAGAGCCTGCTGGACAGAATTCAGAACAGAAAACAGTCAGATGTTAAGTAAACATCTCTGATCTCTTCTGCAGGGGTGATTTTTTTTCAACACAAACTTCACAAATACTCTACGATCCCTGCAGGTGATGAGGACGAACTGTACGCCAGCACGTGGTAACGCAGACAATTTAGTCTCTGAAGTCATTTTCGACTTCAGTTCACCTGCCAGTTATTTACGTCATCTGACATTAAAAACAGCACAAGTGAAAATCACTGAGGTGAAGCAGCATGAGATGGAGGAGGAAACAGAGGAGGTCCGGTGGCAGAAGAGAGAAACGACAGAGGAGAAACAAAGGGGAAAACACAAGGGGAGAGATGGATGAGGAGCCTCCAGAAAACAAACAATAGCTAAAAAAAAAAAAAGAGGTTCTGATGCAGTTCTGTTGGCAAATTAGCTAAACATAGAAACTACTATGGAGCAGTCACACACACATATCCATGCACACAAACCTACACACACACATTGCACTCTTTAGCTATTCCTAATGCATCAGCAGCTTGTTTGCTCCTCTGTAGTCCCCTTGACTACCAATGAAGAGGATAGCAGAGGGATGAGCTGGGGGTTCATTGTTATCCTCACAGACTCGTGCTCGTAAAGGCTAAAACCACAGTGACCAGCAAGCCCAGGAGCAGTGTGAGTGAGTCAGACTCTGCTGGTCTGCATCAGTGGGAGGTCTGCAGTGTGGGTTATCTGATTTGCTGTGGACAAAAAAAGAAAACAGGGTGGCCGCAGGCAAGCTCGGGGCATGCTGAGCCGGTCATGGCACCCTCTGTCTGGCTCTTCTCCTGGTCATTATACTTCACTGCCAAGCAACATATGCATTGCATATCTATTTATCATGTGATATATGTTTAAAGTGTCTGTTGCTTTTTAAGAAAACATGTCAAAGCGAAAAGCTGGATAAAAATGACAGAAGCTGTTCACTCCCCGCCTGGCATTAAATGGCAGAGACTTAGCGATCTTTATCTCTCTTTGCTGTCCAGAACTAAGATGCTCCTATCAAGACTCTGAGTGTTTGCACTTAAGAGTATGACCGTTTACAGGACTGGCAATGAATGAGAAGACTTAGACTTGACCTGTCGGGGATCAGAAGACTCTTCCACAGCATTGCAGATTACTTCAATGTCTTTGTGCACATTATGGAACAAAAGTCTGTTTTAAATGATAAATTTTGGATGACGAAAGCTATCAAATCCTTTCTAGAGAAGATGAAGAGAGAACTATGGAGGTGATCAGAGGATGAGGAGAACACCCACCGCAAGAAGGCTGAGGACAATTTGTAGCAAAAGCTGTCTAAAGGAGGCTTTGAGTGTGGGGAGGACAATCAGGTGAGTAGACAAGCCAAGTGAACAGCTATCAGGTAAAATGTTCATGCAGATCACACTTGGGCATAATGACCCTCGTCTTTCCACTTCACAACAGGAGCGTACGCTCTTCTACACCACTGCGATGATTCACAAGGTAAGACGTATGAGGTGAAACTTACAAGTCAGTCAATCAAATCAATTGTGAAGCGTTTCTATTTTAAAGTGATGGAAAAACATGACTTTTGAGACGAGGATTAGCTTCTGAGTGGGTGAGCGGAAAGCTGAGCTAGGAAGTACACATGCATACAATGTTAATGAACCCAGGCCTGATAATTGTAGCTTACAAGTAGAGAGCAGGCAGTGTTTTCTTAGATGTGATGGGGAGTGGTGAAGTGGGTGGAGATATTTTAGGCTGCCAAGATTTTGTACGCGTTGAAGGTTTCATTAATTTCCTGCCTGTGATTGGCAGCCCCAGCATGCCTCAGGCTTGAATGTTTATTAAACTGTCCCAGTTGTACAGTCTGTACAAAAAAAAAAAAGAGCAACTGTGCGTTTGAATATCACTTTCTTATTTTGGGGACTTTGGCTGGGAAATATTCAGACAGCTTATCTGAAAACAAACTGGTGCAGGATGTGGTGAACTTGAAACTTAGTAAAACTGTTGTCTGGTAAATTATACTTGATGAAAGCACAAGCAACAGAGAGGACTTCACTTCATCTGGATGTTCTAAAGCGTCCATCCACACATCGACAACCAAATATATTATTATTTTATGTCCTTAAAGGCAGAGTATGTAAGATTTCAAGGTGATTCTTTCCACCACTAGGTGGCAAACACCAGGTTGTAAGCAAAACCACAAAACTGCTACCTTCACAAATGATCACAAGTTGGCAATAATGAGCAAAACTCCCCCCTCCTCCTTGCCAGCTCCAATGAGGGCAGGAATCGCTTGTGAGCTGTAGCTCAGAGCTGCTCTGCAATACACCCTACTGGTGGAAAAAAAGTACTTTTTTTTTTTTACTGGTCAGAAAACATTCAAGAAGGGTCTTTATCATTAATTAAACTTGTAATTTAATAACGCATCAAATATGGACAGACTGGAACCTACATTTTTAAAAAACTATCTGAGTTTGATTGTAGTTATTTTTTTAGTTAATTTATTTAGAAAATATTGAAAATCTTACATACTCTACCTTTAAATAACCCTTATGTTTGGCAGGAAGTGCTACAAATCTCAGAGATAAGAAAAAAGCAACATATATTTATTATTATTTGTATTGTTTTCTTTACCTCCTGACAATAAAAATAATAAGAATCCATACTTTTTGACACACATTTATGGTTATCCGTAGAGTAAAAATCGAGACGTGGTCAAAACGTGCAACCCTGAGCCTCTCCTGAATGACTGAGCTTCTGACCTTTTCTTTAGGAGAGAACCCAGCCACCCGGTGGAGGAAACTCATTTTGGCCGCTTTTTATCTGCAGTCTCATTTTGATCACTACCAACAGCTCATCACTATAGGTTCGGGTAGGACACATAGATCAACTATAAAATCGAGAGTTTCACCCTCTGGCTCAGCTCCTTCCTGATCCTGACAGACTGATCCACCTACTGATCTCTCTCTCCATCATTTCCTCACTTCTGAACTCCCCCACTTGGGGCAGGACCCCAGAGGGCACTCCACTCTTTTCCTGCTGAGGATCATGGTTTCGGATTTGGAGGTGCTCATTCTCATTCCAACTACTTTTACACACTGGTGCAAATTGCGCCAGCAAAAGCTGGAGATCCCTGATGATACCAACAGAACCACATCATCTGCAAAGAGAGCTACTGCTGAGGCCACCATGCTGGATCCCTTCAACACATTGGCAGCACCTGCAAATTCTGTTAATAAAAGTTATGAAGGAATCAGTGACTGAAAAGGCAGAGTCTCACCCTCACCCTTGTAATTTACTTATTTAGATCTGAAATCTGTTATTAAAAGCAACAAGAAAAAAAGAGCAGCTTTATTTGACTTTGATACAAAGTGCAGTAAGGTTCCAGCGCCAGAGCTTATAATTGAACTGCACTGGCCATGAGGGAAAACATAATTGTTTTTACTTATTACTCCCAGCATGCTCTGCTGGGTCTTTCCGTCTCTGGCAGAGCATCAGACTTACTTCACTGGGTAGCCTGATGATGTTTTGCCTCCAAACAAATGAAAGCTGATTCAGAAGCAACTGTATATACTGCACCCATAGCCTGTCTGCATGCACAGTCACAACAAAAAGAAAAATATCTATTTCCTGCTGATAGTAGCACTTCCAACACACATGCTGATATCCACTGCTGCAAAATGGGCAAAGTAACAAACATATCTGCACACACACACACATACACACACACGCACACACACACCTATGACACATCGCCTGAAAGCTGAATGCTGATTTGCTAATGAGCTGTCATGGTGACAGATACTGCCATTTAATTGGCTGGTAAAGTAGGCAATTAGAATTCAGTGCATCAATGCACATCAGAGGGTCTAGGCTGAGGGTTTCTGTACATTATGTTTTAGAATGTGTGCTTCAAAGTGAGACACAGTTGGAGGCTGCAGGAATGACACTCACTTCTTTCAATTATTTAATCTGATGATCCTGTTTAACTGCTCTGTGATCTGATCTCTGTGTGCATGAAAAGGTGTGTGTTACTTTCCATACAGGGTTTTTCCCTCCGCAACTCTTTGCCTTTCTTCTGAGTCTCTAGTTTTATTACAAAACCACTTTCATCACCCCTCCTGCATTGCATCACTCCTCTTCATCTTCCACTCTTTATGTCCATGTCTTCCCTCTCTTTCTCTCACCTGTTTTCCTTCCAACTCCACCATCTGCCTGCTCAGTGTGCAGCATCTGTGCAACAGTTTACTCATCTTTCTCATTTTTCATTTTCCTCCTGTTGTTTTCACACAAACATCTTTCTTTCTTTATATCTTGAAGCTTAATACCATCTATCTATCTATCTATCTATCTATCTATCTATCTATCTATCTATCTATCTATCTATCTATCTATCTATCTATCTATCTATCTATACACACATACTCAGATCAGCCTGTCTGGCTCAAAGAGTGCAGTGGGTTTTCCACTGGCTGCATAGTTGGCAGTTTGATTCCTGGCCTTTTCGTATACCAAAATGTCCGTGAGCAAGGCACTAAATCCCAAGGTTCCCTGGCTTCTCTGGCTGTTGGCCTTATTGTGTGAGCGCCTGTGGGAACATGCTAATATAGATACCCTGTAAAGCATGTTATGAGTGCAGATCCAACCATCCTTCATTCCTTGTGGCCATCCTGATGAACTACTTGGCATTAGGATACCAATTAGCTTTCTACTGGGGATGAAAGTAGAAGCTGAAAAACAATGTACTTCTCTTTCTCTTTGGCTGATTTATTGGCACGTTTCTGTCTTTCTTTGTATCACCTCTTGCTTTTCTTACACATGGCATAAAACAAAGCCCCAACTCTCATAAATAATTTCAAGCATGGACAAAGTTTCCATCCATGTGTGTTATTGCATTTGTTTATTACGGTTGCATGTGAGTGTATTTGTATGCAGGGTGTTTTGTTGAGCCAAGCGTGGATCAGTGACCTTCGCATTGCTACATTTTAAAAACAGGGGGTGTGAATAATGGATTAAGTTAGAACAAGTTAGAATAAAACAGTGAAGGATGAAACATGAATTAAAATTATCTGATTTACAGAGATAGGGACTGAGGGGGAGAGGGTGGAACAGATAAAGGGGTGAGGGGACTCAAAGCTCAAACAGAATGTATAAGTGGACATAGATGAATGACATTGTAGAAAAAAGCCTTTTCCTATATATGAATGTTACACTATGTGAAGGCCAGTATCACCTGTTAAACAGTTTCATGATGTTCACAACATCTTTCAGTAATTATTCAGGTGTTTTTATGTTTAGGAATGAGCATTCATTTCAAACTTTTATGTAAGCTGTGTAATATTATGTAAGTGCTTTTTAAAGGCAATGTCAAATTTTTAATTGTCAGTAAGTCACATTCAAACCACTGTCATGCATTCTTCAGGTAAGATGTTTTAACTGGATCTAATTGAAGTCTCGTCTTGGACTAAAGATGAAGACACTGACATTGGAACAATCAACAAACACAGCATGCAGAGTGATGTAAAGTTTGAATGTTATTTAAACTAATAAAGGATTCACAAAAATCTAAACAAAAGAAGCTGCAAACCGACTGGGTTTTCTGAAAACTGAAAATATTTAGTCAACATCATATAAAACAGCCACATTTTTTCATTTTTATCACAACATGTATTGTTTGTATTTATTTATGAAAAGGGCGGTTTAAAATAGTAATCTTATTTCAAAAAGTAAATTTTTTAACTTGTGTACAGGAAAAGGTAAATGTAACAAAAACTGTTTGGAAGCATTAAATTAGGATAATGCTTTACCTGCAGTTGCCCACTGACACATTCATTTCACAGCAAAAGATTCAGCAAATGAACAAAAACCTGGTACAACAAGTACGCTTCAGACACAACAGTATGGTGTTTCTGTCACGTCATGAGTGCAAATTTGTGCATATATGATGCACTGTATAAGCAGTATCTGTAATATTGACTAATAAGTGAACAGCAACATACCTATTAAAGAAAAGGAAGGGTTTGACTCACCTTCTTATTTTATTTATTGTTTCTGGGTATCTGACTGTGTACTTGAAGTAAAACATTTGGTCTGTCTAATGTAGAAAATTGTGTTCTAGCATGCAGCCAACTATAAATACAACCTGCATATTGAATGATACTTGTAGATGAACTTGAGATAAGATGAGTTTGGTCTTATTCCAGCATTGCAGATTATTTCCATATATTCCTGAGTTACTATTTTTTTTTTACTTGTAGCCTTGCTTTATTTCAAATAGCGTATCCCAAAGGCAGGGTACACCCTGGACAGCTCACCAGTCCATCACAGGGCCACCCAGAGACAAGCAACCACTCACGTACACACTTTAGAGTAACCAATCAACCTAACATGCATGTTGTTGGATGGTACCAAACTCTGAGATCGTTTTGTTACAGTAATAAATTCTGTATCTCATAACTAAGCCTTGCAATGTTACAACTGTGAGGAACTATCATGCCATTACTTTCCTATTTTATAATTATGGGTGCCAATGCTGTAAGCATTGAGGCACACATATTACTATCGCTTTCCGTTTATTGTCAAATTATTATTTGATCATTATGAGAAGAAATGAAGTGATTCTCTGAAACCACTGACAAGACAGAACTGTTGTAACAATAAATATTTTGCTTTGATTTGCCTTTTGGTTTGACAGTGGAACACATGAATATCATTGTGTAATGTTTAATGTCATCTTACAGGTGTATTTTATCATGTGTGTGAGAAACCAGTCACATATCCTGATGACATAATGTTGTAATGTGAGGTTGATCACAAAGCTGGTATTTCACACATTCTGCAGACTTTGATGTCATTTCCAATGACAACAATGTACGAGCATAAACACTGTATGTATTATACAGAGGCCTCGTTCCAACTCACATAAAATCCTGATGGCTGTTACTAATCTGCTTATTAATGATCTGACCAGCTAAAACAGCACAGACTGCTTCATGGATGCTCATAGGCAAACATCAGAATGCACCCATCTTGATGGGTTATCTCATTTTAGTATTATGGCACTGTATGGCAACAATGGTAAACGTAGAGCATGAGATAATGGCTTCATAAGACAGCTTCTCATAAGGTCACAGAAAAACAGCTGCTTTCAACAATTCTTGTTTTAATAACAATAACTGAAAGTTATAACTTTTCAGTCCTTTTCCTTTTCTATCTGGCTTTTACATAAACGTAATAAATATAGAAAGAAAAGAGAAATTAGCAACAACATTTACATTGCTGGTGTAAAGTGGTGATGCTGGTGTAAAGAAAAACATAAATTCTGCCATAAAGAAATATTAAGCTTGATGAGTTTAGCTTGGTTCAAACTTATCTGGTTTAAAAGTTTTGATTATGCTTTTGTTCAAACAGAAACTGAGTATATTTGCAGCCGGTTCATTAGATTTCTGGAGATTGACGCCTCCAATGCAACACAAACTCTTGGCCTCTCTGACTTCTGCCCCCCTTTGTGAGGACAGCTTTGATTTGACATTTGGGAAGGATGTCCTCCTTCATCACTGCTTCTCTTCGTGCAGATCTTCTGTCACTCCGTACTATAGAAAATCTATCGGAACTCTCAACTTTGAAGTCCTCCAGATAACAAATGATCAAAACAAATGAGTTCCCGCTCATCAGCAAACCATCGACTGCTCCGCTGCAGATGCTCATTAAATTCAGAGATAGTAAAAAAGAGCTCTGAGCGAGACAACCTTATGGCCGCTCTTTGCCTTGTGCTGGTGCAGAGAAATCAGAAAGGAAGTCGGCTACGCTTGGAGAGAGCGTGAAAGGTGGTTTTGCTGACAAATCTCATCAGAGACAATAGACCATTGTGGGACAGGCAAAACCTGTGCTCAGATATTTCATGTTGTTAACGAACTTAACTTAGTTTTGTTAGGTTAGCGTCACACAAGCAGCCTCAGGAAAAGCGGGAGAGGCTGCCAGCCACATCATACTCTGCTCAGTCGATAAATTGGCCCATCAAATGCTCAATCAGTGAATCCATTTACACCATGAAAGCTCAAGCAAACAAAAGCAGCACGTCTACGGTCCACTAAGACAGCACCTTGGTCATTGGATGATAAATTAAAGTCACCTCTGTGTGTGGTAAGATGCTCCGCTCCTCTGTACCTTTGTGCTAATACTGATGACATCTTTCATAAATCATGTAATTTTTTTTTATTGGGCGGTGAGAGATACCATCCAAAGAGCCGGTCACCAAGGAGCATCCTCAGTGGAAAGAAGGCAATCTAAGTGACACTGAAGATAAAATGGATTTCACTTCTCATTGCCCTAATTGTGGAACTGCCTCAGAAAAAAATTAAAAAAGAAAATTCAGTTTGCAAACCATAAGGCGCATCCCTTTATATTATTATACTATGTATATTCCTCACTAATGCTAAAGAAGAAAGGTTTCTCCTTTGGTTCTAAAATAAAGCCTTTAAACTAAATGCACTGCTCTATATTCTATACGTAATTAAAATATGTTGGTAATTACTCTCTGAAGGATATATTACGATAAGGACATATGTTTCTACTCAACCAACAGAATATAGTCTCTCAGTCAGCATTGCACTGCTGTTTTCAGTAATCAGATCTTTGTTATGCTCTATGTAAGAAAAAAGAAGACAAAAAACTAGCACAAGAGAGATACAACATCTATGCCAAACATTAATCACTTTGCTTGGGCCATAAAACCTTTTTAATGCAAAGTTCTCCTTTAATTTTTGTGCCTTTCTAACAAACAGACAAACAAACTAACTCAATCACACAACTCAGAGGAAGTCAAACTTTAGTTTTAGAGCCCACCAAAATACCCTCTAACAAATATCTACCAACAGCAGATTTTATCAAAGATAAAATTTAGAAACATAATTTTGCTTGCGGCTCATTAGTAGGGGGAAGCATGCAGGTTACAGTGCAGACGGCAACCAGTGAAGTTGTATCTATATTTCCCTATATGTCTTAAAAGATATGTCTCTGGTAACATGGTGGGACAAAAAACCAATAATCTCCACTTATGAGTTGAATCCTTTAAGATCCAGCCCATAAAAAACATAAGAAAATGAGAAGTTTTTTAACATGAGTTCTTTTTTGTCCCTTTAACAAAATGTAAATCCAAATGTAACAATTTTTTTTAGGGATATTTAAAATTTATTACCATGTGATATGTCAGGATTCTTAATAGTTTAATCTTCTGCTTTCTTGTGTCCATTAAGAGGCAGAAGAGTTGTCAGACTGTGTTCAACTGGATTCTGATTTAAGTTTTAAAGTGATTCAGAATATCTTAAAAACTGGAAGTATCATATACATCACAGGTTAGAATTGTGTTTTAGTCAGTCAGTCATTGTAATTTCAGCCTCTACAAGTAATAAACCAGTAACGCACCAGTGTTTCTTCTTTCATGCTGGCATGAATATGGGTTCAGACTTACAAACTGTTTTCACTGCCTTCAAAAATTAATTTTCCTATGTTTATCCTGTAACAGACAAATCAAAGTTTTTTTTTAATTCGTATAAATTTAGCATTTCATTTCAATATCAGATACTTGTAACCTGAATTTTGCATTGCTGATTGACATTTTTTAGTGTTTTCTGTAATTTAAAAAATGAATTAAGTCTGATATTTAAAAATATAACAAAAAATTAGCTTTTACATCCACTTGAACTTAAGCTTAAAGGCAGAGTATGTAAGATTTCAAGGCGGTGTGTGGTGGTTTATATGTGGGGGTTTATGGGGAGTGTAGTGGAGCATGAGTTTGTGGGGGGTAGGGTTGTGTGTAAGGGGGAGTGTGTTAGGGCATGTAGGTGTGGGGGTGGAGGATTTGGGGAGTGTGATAGTACATAATTGTGTGGGGGGTTGGGGTTGTGGATGAGGGAGTGGGTGGTGTGTGTGTGTGTGTGTGTGTGTGTGGGAAGGGGTAAGGGCTTGTGTGTGGATAATCTGGTGTTAAATGCATGGGAGATAGGGGTGTGTATATAGAGGAGTATTGAGATGCATGTATATGGGGGGTAGTGGCCCGTGTGTAGGGGGGAGTAGGGGGGTGCATGTGTATGTAGGTGTATAGGGGGGTGAAGGGGGTAGGACTTCAGTGAGAGAAGTGGGGAGTTGTGGTGGTTTGTTCTAGGGTAGGTAGAATGGGAAGGGGTGTTTTGTGGTGGGCAGGGAGGTGAGTGGGATGTAGGGTTTTGGAGGTGGACTAAACTTTTGGCCGTGTATCTGTTAGAATGGGTGTGTATGTGTATAGATGTATGTGTGGGTCTGTAGGTGTGTGTGTGTGTAGATGTGTGTGTATACCAGGCTGATGGTGAGGGGGTGTGAATGTGTTGGTGTGTAAAGGAGGAGGGAATGCAACGTGTCTCTGGGTGGGGGCGTCTCCTAGGGGTGTGGGGGCGGTGGGCCCTTGGTCTGTCTCTCCTTCTCCCGCCCCTCCTCTTCCTTGCCCCCCCCCCCCCACTTTTGCATGTGGTTCGTTGGTGCCTTCTGGGGCCGGTGGCGGCTCCTTTGTTGGTGTTGCTGAGGGCCCTGGTTGTTGGAGCAGCTGCCCTTGGCCTTCAGGGGCCCCGGGAATGGGGGACATGCCTCGTGCCGCAGGTGGCTCATCTTCTTGAGGGACGCGCGCTTCCCTCGGGACCTAAATTCCCGGACCCCCCTCCTTCCCTTCTTCCACCACACACAGGCAGGGCGTTGGGAGGTGGACACGTTGATCTGGATGGTGAGAGAGGCCATCAAGGTGGTCTCGATCGCTGCACCCAGCATCGGTTCACCTCCCAGTTTTAATTACACTTAGTCAACATAACACAAAAAACACACACTGACAACACATGGACATATTTTGGGGGGCGGGCCATACAGTGTGCAGTGGGCGGGGCTGCTTTGGTGGTCCCGCTCCCAACATGATGTGGTTACTTCTTCCCAATTTTAATTGCAAACAACACACACTTCACAATCATTCATAAGCTGGGAGGGAGGGGGTGACAATGGGGTCCTGCCACGCCCCTATTTCCGGGGCTGTGCCGGAGGACTTTGGGCGGGGGAGTGGTGCTGTTCAGGGGACCTGGGTCTGGGCTGGCCTGGCAGGGGTGGGACTGCTGCTGGCCCTGGGTGGTGCTGGATTGGCTGCATGTGTGAAATGGTGGGGGGCGTTGACAGGGGTGGGGGGTAGTTGTGGGGCCCTGATCGGGGCCCTCCTATCCCCTGCTCCCCCGGGGGTATCTCACAGGGGACACATTGGGAAAGAAAGGTGAGGGAGCAGGAAAGGTGATTATAGAGGGAGCAGGGATGTGTGTGTGAGGGTGTGTGTGTGTATAAAGAACGGGGGTAGGAGAGTGTGAGTTTGAGCGTTTGTAAGTGAATGGGTGGATAGGGTGTGTTTAAAGAGGAAGTGTAGATGCGTGTGTGGGTGGGTGGGGGTAGGTGGATGGGTGCGTGGAGGGTCTTGGTGCTCGGGGAGCGCTGCTGGTGCACTGGGGTGCGGCCTGGCTGCCGCTCGGTGGCGGTCTGGGGATCCCGGCCCTCCGTCGGTGTGGGCTGGGCCCTCTGCCTGCGGGGGTGGGGGGTTGCTTCTGGGCTCTTGGGGCCGTGGGGCCCGCGCTCTGTCTGCCCTGGGTGGCCGGTGCTCGGCGGGGCCGGTCCTCGCTGGCCTGGGCCTGCTGGGGCCTGTTCCCCCTGACTGCGGGGGACTCTGGCTGGGACCCCCCTCTGACGCCTCCTGGGTCGGTGCATGGCTGGCTCCGGGGTGGGGCGGTGGGGGTCTGCGCCTGGGGGTGGCTGCCGATGGCCCGGGTCTTGGGGGTACTCCTGGCATGCCTCTTGCCTTTGTGTGGGAAGGGTCACACTGGCATGATCACCTTTTCCGGAACACGTTCCACTCTGCATGTTCTGCATGTGACACAGTCACCGAGTCGCCACGCAGTTTTATTCACTAACAGCAGCTAGTTTTCTCATTTCTGTTTGTTTCTCATTTATATTTAACTTTTTAGATTCATAGTTTAGTTACTATGATCTTAAGTTGGCTTGTATGTGTATGTATATGTGTTAATACTGGCCAGTGCGTATATGTTTGTACGTGTGTATGTGTGTGCATAGAGGTGTGTGTATATGTATGTATGTGTATATGTATATGTGTACATATGTATATAATGTGTATATATATATATATATATATATGTGTGTATACGTGTGTGTATATGTATGTGTATGTATGCGTGTGTATGTGTGTGTATATGTATGTGTGTGCCTGTATGTAAACATCTGTAGGTTGTTTTCTTTCTTTTTGTTTTTGGGTTATTTTTTAGTTGTTTTTTTTTCTCTCCCTTTTCTCTCCCTTTATCTCTTTCCCTTTTCTTATGAGGTGTTTTTTCTCCTTTCTCTTTCTGTCTTTCGTCTGTCCTCTCTGGTCCAGCAGTACAAACTCTACAATTCAAACAACAATACAAAATAAATATGGAAATAAAATAAAAATTCAGAAAGTCAAGGGGAATCATTATATCTATAAAGCTTCCCTTGGCAGAGAAAATTTGCTCAGCAGAACACAGCATCCAGACCATCATTCTGCTTGCCTAAATGCTGGACAAGACAAAAAAAAAAAAAAAAAAAAAAAAAGATTTCAAGGCGATTCTTTCCACCACCAGGTGGCAAACACCAGGTCATGAGCAAAACCACAAAACTGCAACCTCCACAAACGACCACAGGTTGGCAGTAATGAGCAAAACTCACCCTTCACCCCTCCTCCTTGCCAGCTCCAATGAGGGCAGGAATCGCTTGTGAGCTGTAGCTCAGAGCCGCTCTGCAATAAGGCTTATACTCACCCTACTGGTGGAAAAAAAACAACAACTTTTTTTTACTGGTCAGAAAACATTCAAGAAGGGTCTTTGTTATTAATTAAACTTGTAATTTAATAACGCATCAAATATGGACAGACTGGAACCTACATTTTTAAAAATCTATATAATTATGATGTAGTCATTTTTTTAGTTAATTTTTTTTAGAAAATATTGAAAATCTTACATACTCTACCTTTAACGTTTGACTTTGACAAATAGTCAACAGGAAGTCAGATGTTCCTTTGGTAACAATTACAGGAACAGATGTACAACATACACTGCACTGTCACACTAGCTGCATTTCCATTCGAATTTTTTGCCAGATAAAAGTAATATTGAACCACTATAGGGAGGTCATTTCCAGCTGAAATCAGGCTGCTTGTACTTCATTTGTTGTGGGACAATATCTTACAAACATCCAAAAAATTGTGGGGACATAAACCACAGGGGAAGTACCGTACTTTTTTTTTCTCACTCATCATATTTGTATTTGAAAATAATGTACAGGACATCATCTGTTTGGGGTCTGAACAGGTCTCTCCTTGTATCTCTCCTGACTGTCTTGCACGACTACTTTCTCATTCTCTCTGTCACAGGAACACACACATGTATGCACCTCTGACCTCACTTCACATCTCATCACCCCCGTGACCCACATAGTCCGGGAACTGATACCCACAGCCCAGAAAGAGACGGAAAAAGAAGAACACGAAACGAAAGGCGGGGATTGGAAGACCAAATGAGGATGACAGGAGGCAGAGGGAAAGCAGGAAGGACAGCTGCTGCAGCGGGGATGCTGAGGGCAAGATGTGAGGATGAATTTGTGGGAACAGGGCAAAAAAGGCAAGAGGGAGGAGAAATGGAGCTGGATGATGGAGCTGGTAAGTGATAGACTGAGCAGTGGGAGAGGTAGAGTAAGGTCAGCTGGAGAGATGGATAGAAGGAGAGGAGAGGAGAGGAGAGGAGAGGAGGAGTGAAAAGGAAATTTGGGTCGACGAAGTGCAGCTGCATCGGGAGAGAGCTGAGATGAGGAGGGTAAAAAGGGGGAGAGACAGGAGGCAGGAAATCAGTTGAGCAGACAGAATGTAGAGGATGTGTAGAAAGGATTAATGGAGGGGGTGAAGATGAGAGAGAGGTAGAAAGAGAAGAGGATGAAGGGGAGAGATGCGGCGTAACAGTCATCAGTATTCCAGCCTTGTACTCAGTTTCCAGCCAAGACAAATGCGAGCCAACATCAGGGAGGAAGTGGATCAGCTGAAAACACATCAACCTCTCCCTCTGTCACCCTGCTCCCCTTTCTCCATTTTTCTCTTTAGCTCACCCCTAACCCACCCAAAGTAGAAGGACCTTATAGCTGCTGGAGCCGTGTGGACCTTCCCCAACATTGTACAAATACACAGAAAAACAGCACCATAAATAAACAATGGTGTGAGTCATGCTCAACCTTTACCCAGGTTATTTCAGCAGCATGGTGGACCTGCTTTGAGACACTACGAGAACAAGTCTTGTCCCCAAAAGATATAATACAGGTGTCATCAAGTCAAGATTGGTTATTGTCATACTCTATAAATCTCTAAGTCTTGTGAGTGTCAAAGGACTGAAAAACACTCATTTTTGTGTTTTTGCTAAAATGAGCAGAAAATGGACAAAATTACTGGATTAGAATAACTACACAGCATCACAAAGACATAGCATCAAAATCAAAATGGATTAACCTTCTAAGCACCAGGCTACATGTCCAGAAAAGGCACCTTCCACCGCTAGATGGCAGACATGTGAATCCTCCATGGAAAACAGTCGGTAGATGAGGTGAGAGAGCAGGGGTCTGGTTAAAGTTTGTGAGGTTATGAGTAAATTACATTTAATGTGCTCCAGAGCTGATGAGGAAGCGCTCATATTTATTAATGCAGAGTGGATTACAGGAAGCGCAGCAACGTATTGAAACGCTTTTTCACCGTTAACAAAATATTTTCTCAGCTATGAGCCATTTCTGATTCTGGAGGGGATCATTTCCTTCCTGAGGATGAGGACTGGCCCTCTAGCAACGGTTAAAGTGATGCTTATTAGAAATCATTGTGTGTCTGTCAATAACAAAAACCTAACTGGAACATCACATGTGGTAATATTGCTCTGAAGCTTTACCTACCGAGGTTACAGAGACAGAATATTTAGGGGAGTCTCTTTACATGGTTGAAGCAGCAGGGGGTGAAAAACAAAGCACTGAAACCTCTTTAGATAGACTCCAGCTTCCCTGTGACCCTTACTTGGAAAATACATTATATAACGTTAGAGCACTGGGGACCGTGGCTCCAACAGATACCTGGAGAAACATCAGAAATCTCCATCCAGAAGGTCACAGTCCTAAGAAAAGCTAAGATGCTGCGTAGAATGGTCAAGTCCCGACGACTTGAGCTTGAGATGAACAGCACCATACCATACCCAGACAAGACGGGAAATGAGGTAAGGGAAGAGTTTTAGTGAAATCAAAAACAGACTTGACTTATGTTACGACCCAGCGATCTAGGGATAAGAGCTGCAACATAAAACAAATGTGCCAGACCAAAAAGTGTATTGGGAAACTTTATCGTCCCACCGAAAAATAAAAAGGAATCAATACAGGCCCAATTGGAAGGGCAAGGCAACCAAAAAAAATAGAACAGAGGTGGTTCTAAACACAAACAATCAAACACCTGTAAACTCAAGTCACTAAATAGTCAAAAACAGCCAAGATCAAGCGCTACACAAAAACCAACAATATGGTGGACAAGGCTGTAAAACCAGCAACCAAAAAAACCCAGTCTCAAAGGGGGCAAACTGCAACCACCACACAGCTGCCCCAGAATGAAGAACTTGGCCCTCTTTTATCCTGATTGGAGAGGTGTTGAATCCTCATTGGAGCAGAGGTCAGCCGCTCAGAGGTGCCGACGAGACCAGTTGATTTGGAGGATCCAATCCAAGCCAAGACTTGAGATTTCTCCTGGAGTTTTACCTGTCAGACCTACAACACAGGCTTTGTCCACGTCAGCTGATGGTTCTTTGGTGCACCTTTTGGTTCAGGTTTCTTTATTTGTAACCGCAGGTTGTTTTTCTGCACGTGTGATAAAATAAACTGTTTGACACGCAGGTCACAGAACAGAAGCAACACAAAGTACACAATTGCACAATAGTGTAAGAAAACAAAAGTAGAAGTATCAAGTACTTAAGTTTTCAACAATAAAGCACAAAAAGAAATGATTCTTCTGCTTTTTTGGGGGGCAAAACTAAACTATATATGTGTCTGTCTATACCTGTCTCCTCAGTTGGAGACAGTTTATTTTACAGGAAGGTGGAGGGGTGTTTGGTGGGACTCTGTGTCTGTTTAGCTTGCATGTGTGAAACAGTAGGGTTAGGTATGTGTAAAGGCTTAGCAACACTGCAAATTTGTTCCCCTATTTTGTTGTTTTTCTGGATAAAGTTGGAGGACTGCCAGAAAATTTAGCTAAATCTCAAATTATGCAATTATGAATTTGTGGTGGGGGATTCAACATGATTTTCACTGGAACTAGAGACAGTGGTCCCCAAACCAGTGCTGTAGTATTAAAGAAACTGTATCCTAAACTAATTACAATCTCCTGTTTGTGCCCTTACAGACACTTTGCAGTAATATCATATTCACCCAATTTTCCCTCTGTAAAGTGGAGTATTTGATATTCATGTGTTAGAGTTGATGATGCAATGATGCCAGCTTAATTGCAAGGGTTTTGTTCTTTATTAGCTTTCCCCATTGAATGATGTTAGAAAAAAAAATCAAACAAGCAAATAAAAAACAAATTATAATCTTGATGACACCAACTATAAACACTAAACTGGATCATGCTCTGGGCCCCACTATAGCCTTCAATCAGTGTTGAGTTATCCCATCAGTATAATCCCTCATCCCCCTCCTCTTCTGTGTAGCCTGAACAGCAGTACTCACAGTAATGATTCCACCCTCTCTTTTTCTGCTTGCAACCCTCCAAACACCTCCCCACTACCACCACTACCAACCCCCTCATCCCCACCCCACTGGGTATTCCTGCTCTGATTACTGTTTGTTCATACTAAAACCAAACCCACTGTGAGAGGGATGCACAATTCTGACATGAAATGAGGAGACACAGATTTATCATTTCTCACTCACACACACACACTCAAACACACTTTTATGTATCCATAACTTCAGAGGACATTGCATTATCTTAGATTTATTTCCAACTCATAGCCTGAAACTATGATCTAAATTTTAAACCAGCCACCTAACCTACATTACCTGGACTTCTTTTTTTTTTTTTTGTCCTAATAGTTAGAAAATATGCTCACACGCTCACCTCGGGTGGAATGATCATTTGATTATCAGAGCAACCTACAATAAACCTACTATAAATCCTACATAGCAAACCTACCATATAAACTGCCAAGATGACAAACAATTACAACCCTACTTTTTATAAAACTTGTTTTCAAAGTTCAGACATTTGCCTGAATGTGGGGAAAGTCAACTACTTGTGTGAATTCAGTCTGAGTGTTTCAGAATATTAGCTGTTTGGAGGGAGGAGTCAGACTGTAAAAAGCCATTTTTCTTTTAATGCAATGGTGGAAAGTTGTCTTAGATTTCCATTTCTCTGATAACCTCTTAGTGAAACAAACTAATGTTGAGAATTGCATGTTTGCTTAGTTGCTGCACAAATGCAGGAAACTAGTAAGCAAAGCTGTCATGGGTGGACAATCACAACACCAGAGGAGAAGCAATGTGTTTGGAAATATTTTGGATTGTATGGTTTAGTATTTTGGTATGAAAAAAAAAGATGAGGCTGCTTTATGACTTTGTATAGTGTTAGTGGCTTTCTCTGACAAATGAACAGACTCGCCTGCAGGCTTGCCATCCAAGTGAGGCATCAGAGGCATTGCGTATAAGTTAGTGAGATGTCAGGTGTTCAGTGTTGTCTGACTGCCATCTGTTCAGCACTGTCGATTAGATCAGGTCCCTTGCCAGAGGCTCGTAAAACTAACCATAGTTAAGATTTACATGCAAAGATATGCAGACCATCAATGTTGTTTTAGAGAGCAGCTTCAGGAGCAAATGATGGAAGTGGAACTCCACATGCCAAAGCTGCCTCATCCCACCTCGTAAAGCTCTGCACCATCAAAAGGGAGACATTGAAAGGATAGATGATAAAATGTTCTGGCCTCAGATGGACATGTGTTAGTGGTCACATATGGTTAGGTTACAGTCATTTCTCAGTGTTTTAAACTCACAGGGACTTAACAGTTACAACTTGTATATTAATGAGCCGAGACGATGTTTAAATAAAAACTAACAAGCCAAACAAGTGAGAAACCAGGGTTGCAATGAATTTTGTAAAAGGATTTTATTTTAACAATAACAGCTTGACTGTTAAAAATGGTAAAAGTAAAAGTGATCTGGAGTTGATCAAAATCTCTGTTGTGGTGAGAAAAAAAGAAGACTCTCAGGCCTTACAGCCTAAGGCCATGATGGTGTTAGTGCTTGAATAAAACGCTGATTTTTGTGTGGAAGGAGGATAAGACTTATGCTATTAAGAAAATAATGTGTCTAATCATCTAACAGAAGATCTCAAGGCTAGGACTTATGCCAAAATTGGAATATCTGCCTTGAAGAGTTCTGCTCTCCACAAATACCTTACCTGTTTTTGTTTTGGATAAATGTGGCAAGAAACCAGCAATTGTCTGAATGGACCACACCAACGTCTTTAACCATCAACTTTTAGATGTGACATCCCACGAGTGTTCTCCAGTAACAATATTCATGTACTGGGAATGTTAAGATAATTTGATCCTTGGCTGGTGGGGGAGGGTTAGAGCGATGGCTTTTCTGTGTGGAGTTTGTATGTTGTCCCCATACATGCGTATTGTACTCAAGCTTCCTCCCATAGTCCAAAGACATGCATGTTCGATGAAATGGTTACTGTAAATTGCCCGCAGGTGTGAATGGTAGTTTGTCTCTTTGTGTTGGCCCTGCGATGGACTGGCGACCTGTCCAGGGTGTATCCCGCCTCTTGCCCAAAGACTCCTGGGATAGACTCCAGCTCCTCCGTGACCTTTGATTGGACTAAGTGGTTCGGATAAGGAATTAACATTTTCAATATGTGCACCAAAAAAAAAGCAAACAAAAAACAAAAAAAGATAATACAAAGACACACACAGAGGCTGTAGAGGATTAAAAAAACAGAACACAGCTGTCTTAATTAGTTAGTTTTTATGGATTTTGTGACATTTGGAAATTACGAGATGTGTGTTCCCAAGATTACAATTTTTTGTTTTGTTTGTGTTTTTTTAGGCACTACAAAGTGCTGCTATTAAAAATCTCATGAGCTTGGGACAAATTTCCAAAAGATCTTGTGAGGATGGTTTTGCTTGCACCACCAGGATGATAAATCTGATTTGTAGAACAACACAGACTTTTAAACTTTGAGCTTTGGTACATTTTTTGAAATCATATGACCCCTCAAGCTTAATTACATCCTGACTTTTTTATCAGGTCCAAAATGAGGCTGTTAAAATCATAAACATGCCTTCACATCAAAAATCAGAATGTTACAGTTGTCATTATGGGAATCTTAGCAAGCTTATTTCCTACAGTATATCTCTCACATACTTTTACTGTGTGACTTCCACTCTAGTTTAAGTGCATCATTTCACAAGTTCACACTTGTGATGAGATGCCCGTCTTGCTTCCTCTGGTTTCATTTAACAGACTGACATAATCTCAAATCCCTAAAATAACATTTCTAATCAAGCAATATGCCTACAGGAAATTACCATGTATTTCTTCAAAACAGGCTCGAAGCATTTATTTAAATCTCTATATTTAGACATTAATTAAAACACTGCAGCAGTGTGCTGCAGAGAACAACAACTCCATAGTTATTACAGCATCTGTATTGTCCTTTCTGTGTCTTTCTTTCTGAAACGAACAGCAAACACTCATTTGCACATGCACATATTTCCATGGAGTAATAAGAGGAATAAGATAGAGGAAACCAATTGTCTCAACTCTAGATTATTTGTACCAGCAAAGATGAGCAATCAAACAGAAATTAAATGAAGTAGGGAGGGGGCAGGAGGAGGAGGAGGGTGGGGGGGGAACATAAAAAAACCTTTAAGTTGAATTTAAAGTGTTCTAAAGAAGAGAAAGAAGTAGGGCAGTGGCAAGAGGAGGAGAATTAGGGGGGAGTAGGGAATGGGTTGAGGGGGGAAGAAACAGGATAGGGAACTGATAAATAGATTATTGTACGCATGCTCTGCCTCTTCTCTTTGTCTTTCCCACATCTCCAACTACCCCTCCAACCCCTTGACACCACATAAACAGAATTTCTAAGTCATCTGTTTATTGTAAATGAGTCTAAATAAGGACAGAACACAAAGGATTCAAGCACAGAAAGTCCACACACCAAACTGTTGTTCTGTAGGACGTCTTTTTCTGTTCACCCCTTGTTTGTCTTGTCTCTTTGCTCCTGAGTATCTTCTGCAAATGAGATTCTGTGTGTGTATACTGAAGGTTTTGACAGGACTCGTGGCTAAACTCTTAAAAACACAACACACACACACACGCACACATGCTCCCACAAGGCCCACATATTCCTGTGACATGCTGCTTCTCTAATGGAGAAAGCAGGCTGGTGTACAACTGTATGTGAAAGACACAGTGAGACAGGCAAACACTGTTCAACGATTCAGTACACAAACCTCATGCAACCAGCCTGTCGCTGTAATGACTAGTAGCACAACAAAGGGAGGATGACATGTAAAAGGCTGAAAGGTATCTTTTTCCTCAATCTTAGCTTGAAGAAACGTGTCCGTAACCTTTTTCACATGCGTAGGTATCCTTGAACACTGTGCACATCACAAAGGTCTCTGTGGGAAATCTTTACCTGTAAGCTGTGAGTTAGTTTTAAATCCTTAGCTTTTGTCAATACTCTGTGTTTTAGGGCACGGGGGCATTTTTGTGGATGCAGCTTGCTTTTTGTCATTTCATAGAGTGTATAAAATCTCCCCATCAAGCCATGTAGGAAAATAAGGAAATCACTTCCGATGACTGTGATGGACAGGCAAACTGTCCAGGGTGTACCCTGCCCAGTCGCACAATGATTGCTGAGCAAGATTCCAGCTTCCCGCAACCCTGAAATGGACTAAGTGGGTTAGATGGATGGATGGATGGATGGATGGATGGATGGATGGATGGATGGATGGATGGATGGATGAATGGATGGATGGGTAGATGGATGGATGGATGGATGGTTGGATGGATGGATGGATGGATGGTTGGATGGATGGTTGGATGGATGGATGAATGGATGGATGGATGGATGGATAGATGGATGGATGGATGGATAGATGGATGGATGGATGGATAGATGGATGGATGGATGGCCAATGACTGAGCATTGTTCCACACAGTTGAGTTGAACCACATCAGCTGGATTATCTTGTTGTATTATTCAGTCAGTCAGTCAGTCAGTCTGTGATGTGTCTGTCTGTCTATCTTAGTCCTCCAGAGCTGCAGCCTGCAAGTTTTAGATGATTTACATATTCAACACTCCTGATTCAAATATGAGTGACTGAGCATAACTTCATGTAGTGTTGAAGTAATATTAATTTGAATCAGGTGTGTCAGAACAGGAAACATGTGAAACTTACAAAACGGCAGCTCTAGAGGACCAAGGCTGCCTCACCCTCACTTAGGATGATGATCATTTCTCCCGAACACCAGGAAGGGTTCCACTCCGTCTGAGTGCAGACTTGTACTTGTTTTTGTTTTCCAGTGTTGATCTCTGCATGGCTCTATGGAAATGTCAACTTGCATAGTCATCCTAATATTTTAGTTTGTTTTCTTATATAAAAAGAGCAGAGCTTCATTTAGTTGGGGCTGCTCTGGCTGCTCTGGTGGTACAGAGCATCGGGGTCCTCTTCGCCGAGGGCTGCCCCTGCTCTGACTGCATGGGTGTTGCTGTGGGGGCTGTCCCTGTCTGGTGGGTCGGGATCCGGCGCTGCAGCTTTACGGTTGTGGCGTGGGTCCTGTCTGCCCGGACCCGGGTGGCCCCCATGGTGATGGCCTGGGTGGTCTTGGTTGGGGGTAGCCCTTTGTGTAGAGGCTCCCTGAGAATACCGTTTCCTTATCTGGTGCACATCTGGTGCAAATGCACCTGGCCATTCATTCATCTTCTTTTAACTGTTACAGGGCAAATAGGGCATGGGTGAGGGTGGTTGTGGGTGGGTGAAAGGGGATGTGTATGTGTGTTAGTGTTTTATCTATTTTGATGTAAATTGTTTTATAATGTAAAGCACTTTGTATTGTTTTTAAGCACGAAAAGTGCTATACAAATAAAGTTTGATTTGATTTGATTTGATACAGTGGGTCAGGAAGCACAAAGCAATCTGATTCAATGACTTAAGACAGCAGTGCTATGGATCTTTGTGTCTCTCAGCTGCAATATGATTGTCAAACTATATAGTTGGTGAAAGTGCACTAAGATTTTACAAGTGCATAATAAAACTCATCTATATAAGATATTTTCATCCACACCACTAACTTAAGGCCGTGATGAATGATTTTCTGCTTAAGCGTTTATCTATCTAAATACACACAGTAACCATTCACAGATGTAGTTATTTATTTGCTTTTCATCAATTTTTTTTCTCAGGCCATAAAAAGTAAACAACATATTTATTTCACATAGCCCTGCAGATGGTTCTGTACTTAGCAAGCAAATAACCATAAATTACACTTGTCAAGGTCTGACAAAAAAGGAAAGAGGGAAATAAAACATAAAACAGCAGAACAGATGCCAGAAAGCACATACTTGCCCAGTTGGAAATGAAATATTGAATGAGTTTCTATCATAAAGGCACCTGTTGAGGCTGGCAGAAGTAATAAGGACCATTTAAAACAGCAAGGGAACTCAAAGTAGCAATTTCACACCATGTTTGCATTTTAAGGAGCATTCACTACATGACACACCAGCCTTTTTGAGAGAGAGCTTTTGCATGAGGAGGAATACCCCTGATATCATTATGTCTTTGCATTCTCAGATATCTGAGGGCAGAACTGAGCAACTAATGGCAGCAATTTGTTGTTTCTGTTTTATTACTCTATATCGAACCGCACGCTTTAATACAGTCCCAACTGGTACTTGAATCAGTGCAAAAGACAACATTTGTTTGCTGGATAAGCAATCAGGTCTTGGTTTGCATGGGAAAATATTGCATGGGAAAGGGTTTAATCAAATTTTAGTTTGGTTTGTTTCCTTTTTCTTCTTTAACCTGTCCTGTCCAGCATCATGTCAGCAGAATAATTGTATGGCTGTTTTATTGTGCGGAACAAATTTTATATATGGCTCCACTTGATTCCTAAATTTGAATCTTCATTATAACTATATTATTTATATCTAAGGAAAGTTTTTTATTTTTTTATTTTTTTATTTTTTTGCCATTTCTGCATGTAACTGCTGAACCAGACTGGAGAGATAAGCATAGGGAAAAGTTGGTGCCGGTGTGGCTGAAAAACCTGCAGCCATAACTTTTGTCCTAGACTTCTGTACAGTTCCAGCTGTAGGCCTTTGCTTGTGTCTCAAATAAGAAAGCAAGAATATTTGTATGCCGTATATCAACTGATTGTTGGTAGTGACATCATATACTGGTCTACAAATCAGATGACATTATTCAGAATTATATTTCATTTATTAGCCTACACATATAATTCCTTTAGTGCACTCAGCGGATCAACAAACAACTGATCTGAACGTTAGAAATTGGATGAGGTGGTTCTTCAGGGTGGCAGGGTGGAAATTGTGGAAATTCTTCATGTCATGAATTTACATAAAGACTGTTTTTCCTTTCCACTGTCACCTTGTGCACGCTCAGGTTGGAGGATTGGATCAAAGTCAAAATTTGATGCAATCTGTTGGTTTTCCTGAACTAGGCTAGTTATTATGAATGAGCTAAATTGCCATGAGATGAAACTGCTGTGAAGTTATGCTATATAGATAAAGCTTCATTGAATTGAGTTGGATTAAATACATTATGGTTATTTCTTTAGTGTAAATTTTAAGTGACCATTATCACCTACAGCAATTATTAAGCACTATTTCAATTGCATTCTTTGACATTAATTGTTTATACAGCCCTTTTATTTTCTGCATGGTATCTCTTTTCTACTGTGAATAAAAAGAAAATTACACTTACGTCATAGGATATAATCCTGACGGTGTGAATTCCATCTCGGGAGTTTAGTAATGGTGAGATTCACATATACTGAAGGTCTTTAAAACTTATGCAGACATCATGTTGTGTGACTCAACAACAGGTGAACATAGAGAGACAAGACAAAAAAAAAACAGCAGAAAAAGCTGGTATCGGCTGAAACTGAGCTGTCAGAAACACTGAATTCTTGCACAATAGCAGCTATTTGTGTTTATGATTTTAAAAAATCAAGTCAAGTTTGTAAATCCTTCAAACTTATTTCGGAAATGTGTTTATACTACATCCTGGGTTTTCTTTTTTTTTCTTTTTTTTTTGTTATATTTGGTTTCTGATATTTATAGATGTGTTTGAATGGTCAGGGACATCTTAAAATCCCAGAAAAAAACAGCTGAATCCCAAATAGAGCAGTGTGTCAGTGTAGTTCATATTATACAAGAAAGCATTAGTACTTATTCATTTGCTGGATGTCATGGAAACCACTGAAGACAGGACAACATCCATTTTTCTCTGCATCACTTCTCTGTTTACCTCAAGTACTTCAAACGTGTTTTTGTTTAACCACCCATGGGCTCCTCTGAGGAGAGATGATAAAAAGTACAGATGATGAAACAAGATGGAGCGTGTATGGACATGTTGGAATGAAATATGGCCGTGTTCAGCAACAGCCTAATGATTAGCAGTATAAATATGGCTTTGATTTAAAGCCCCGGCCGCAGCATCACACAGTGTGTGGATTTTAGAGCCATATCAATGACTCTGAACAAAGTTAATTTTTCATCTTAATGTACAAGCTGTGCAGTGAGCTCACACAACTTTTGCAGCTCACAGTCTTCAGAGGCTCAAGTTTGCAAACATCTGTCATCTGAAAATGTAAAGTGGCTTGATGTGGTTCACAGTGATGGACAAACAGAGACCCAACCAGAGACTGTTTATATAAGAATTTAGGCATTGGATGATTCAAGATGCTAAACTGGGCTGAAGTCATTAATATTCTAATAGGACGGCTGATCTGTGTGTGTGTGTGTGTGTGTTTGTTTGTTTGTTTGTTTTTTTTGGGGGGGGGGGGGGGGGGATCAAGTTGTATGACTATTCTAAATCTAAATATTTTTAAAGGAAAACTGTAATTAACATTTCTGTTATGTAGCTGCCTTCAGCACTCCCTCCTTTTCCGTCTAGATCAGTGTTCCTCATTGCGCGGCTCCTGAGCCGCATGCGGCTCACTGAGTCGCGACTTGCGGCTAGTGAAGCAGCCACTGGCTTTCTAAAAATGTTATCTAAACAAGTCATAATGATCCTCAATGATGCAGTTCTCTCCACAAACAAGAGCTGCAGGCTGCTTGCAAAAACTTTGCTGTTGTAACGGCCTAACTAACCCTGTAAGAGTTGCCAGTTTTAGCTCATTTCAGCTGCACCAAACTCCGCCAAAGAGCTGCTCTGTCGATAACTCTGTATATATATATATATATATATATATATATATATATATATATATATATATATATACATATATATATATATATTGAAAAGGAAACACCTACATTCGGGAGGCATTTTTGTATTTTTCCCATATACCGTTGCATAAGAATGCCATTACAATATTTAGGATAACGATTCCTTGTTAAAAAGCTGAATGTCACTGATTTGGCAACATAGCAGGATACGTAGCGTGGGAACGCTTTAAGGGAAGGGTGACTGCTCTCCTCTTGTCTTAGTATACTGAGTGCGGCTCTTGTTGAATTAACAGTGAGGGTCACTGGTCTAGATTTACACATTCTTGAACAGGACCAGTAGATAACCTACTGAAAGTGAAGCAGTGTTTTTTTTTTTTATTCAAATGAATATTTCTCTATATTCATTCAACTTTAACCAAATACATTATCTGATGTAGTTATAGCTACATTTACTTATACTTTTTGGTTAAAATAGGTAGTGTTGTTATGTGGCTGGTAGTTTTGTTAACTATTTTTATAACTTTTGCTCGAAGTAAGAGAATGAAAGTGTCTGTGATTTATAAGTACAACAGGATTCTCGGTGATATCCATTTAATATAAAGATAACACACCAAAAAGCCCTTATGCTGTTGTTCTCCAATAGCAGAGCCATTTAGCATCTTATAGGAAATATGTGTGCACAGATTTTAACTTGTATATAAGAGAGCTTTCTGTGCAATATCATCACAGTAAGCCACGATGCACAACTAAGGGGGTGAAACCAGTTGTCATTTTAGTTTGTTTAACAGAACAAAGGTCCTAAAAAGAGATGGCAAGGCAGTAAATTCTACCCACGGGCAAAAAAGTGGATGGAAATTGTTGAATATTCCTGGGGGATCATTGGCCTTTGCCATGATGCCAGAAGAACATGGTAGATTCAGCCCAGTAAAAGGGCAGACTTTGTCCTGTGATTCCCAGTGGCAGCAAAGTCTCTGATCACCCCTTTGCATTATTAAATTAAAAATTTAGATCCCAAGACTTCATTTCTTGTCACTACACAAAGGTTGCATGTCATGGATTTATATTTTGCATCTTTTTGTTTGTTGATAAAAAGTACTGAATGATCCATTTCTGGCAAAACAGTCACTCAGGGGGTCATTTATCTTTTTTTTTTTTGCAATGTTCAACCTTTTTTTTATTAAATAAAAAAAGCAGTGTAAGAGTTCAGCCTCTTCTACTTATATCTTTACAATAAAGATGTTGATATAATTTGTGGAGATCTCATTATTCCTAATTTTTAGATTTCAGATAGTTCCCACATAAGTTCAGTTCGAAGTTGGAAAGAAAACTTATCATGAATTGTTTTTGGTTAAACTGATTCATCCCAGTGAAATGAACGTTATCACCAAATTACTGACACTGTAAAACATGACTAGAAACACAAACCCAACATAAAAATCTTGACAATACTATATAGAAATAGCTGATATTGTTCAAAAGTCTACATTACAATTTTGAACTATGAGATTTGATTAATTTTATTCAATGATTTTGAATTTACAAACATTATCATTTGAAATAATACGGGTTTTTTTTGTTGTTTTGTTTTTTTATTGTAGTTCTGCTTCATAAATACTTGTGCATCCATTAATGTGTGTAAGCAAAGAGAAAACCTGTGTACAACCTACACAATTATCAACAACTTTTGATGGACCATCAAATATAAAATAAATTCAGTTTTGTTTAACATGAAATTTAAAATGAACTTGATATTTACCACTGTATCAATGATAGGATACCTTTTGAAAAAATGTACCAGGACTAATTTTAATGAACATTATTCTCCTCCTTACTTATAATATCATATTTCCTTGCTGAAAAACAGCCATATTTTTTAATTCAGTGCCGTAGAATTTTAGTAAACCTTTAATGAAAAGGTTGGAAACCTTGAAAACATGCTTACTGCACTTTTGGAAAAGACAAAGTTTTCCACTCATGAGACTATGTTGTGCTCATCAAGGGCGAAAGAGCTTGTAGAAAAAACACAGACACATAACTTAGTGTCATTACACTGGTGCAGCAGTGGCTCTGGAAGTAGAGCAGGCCAGTCAATGACCAGAAGGTTGGCGTATTGAATCCTGCTCCCCTTTCCCTGTTGTTGTCTCCCTGGACAAGACACTTACTGTCCTTGCCATCAGTGTTGGCATTGCTGGTGTATGAATGTGAATGAACGTTTTGGTGGTGGTCGAAGATGTCGCAGCCGTAGTTACACATGTAGTTTACCATCACCAAGTGTGAATGAGGAGTGAATGGCAAATGGATTCAATGTAAAGCACTTTGTATGCCTTGAAATCCTGTATTAATCTAATCCAGTATTATTATCTCAGCTGTGTGTCTGTACAAAGGTAGAAGAAGAAAACACTTTAGCTCAATGCTAACAAATACCTTGCAGGCCAACTTCAGACTTCGGTAAAAAGCTTGCTGCTTTTAAATTATGAAACAAAGAAAGATGCAACAAGAAACATATATTTGGCTTAAAAACACAGATTTGTTGCCTTCTGAGCAAGAGAAACATTCATATACCAAAAGCACATAATAAGCATTCAGATGTGTCACCCTTTCACACTTAGCTGTCTGTTTCCTAAAAATTCATGATCAAATTTTAAAAGGTCATTGCATCCGATCCTTGTCCAAACACGACTGGTGGAACAAGTTTTTCTGCAAAGTGCTACATTTCTGAATAGACCTCTGTACATGATGTAACATTAGATAAAATAAACACTATGACAAAAAACCCTGCAGCATCACTGTCTTGAGTATCTAAACATGATAATTAATTGAATGAATCAAAGGGTTACCATATAGTACAAATACATTGAGCTAAGGAGTATGTGTACACAAAACTGCTGTACTGCAGTGTGTTGTTATGCACATGCACTTGGCAAAGTCACCACCACCTGCAGAGGTGAGTACGTGTGTGTCAGGAGTTTTTAAACACACTCACGTTTTTTTTTTTTATCCATATAGTACCACTTCACACACTTACTCCTGCACCACTCTCAACTCCATTTCAAACCATTCAATTATTCATCTCCTGCAGTCAATGTGCTACTAAATTTCTAAAAGACGGTGTGTGTGGATGCGTGTGTGTCCAAGTTTGTGTTTGGAGTGGAAATCTGACTGGTATAATTCCTTCTGAGCTGAATGGTTATAGGAAAGCAGGGTGTGGTATTAAAATTACCCCTACACAGATTTAAGGGCATTATAGACATGTTGTAATATCTTTGTGTGTATGTGTGTGTGCGTGCACACTTGAATACAGATGAAATGCTGAGTCAGGTTTGTGCCCTGTCAAAGTATACGACACACACTGCTGTCTGATGCTAAACTGTTGGTGTCACATGTGTGTGTATATTATGTGTGTGTCTGTGTTAATAAGGTAAATAAAGAAATGATATTTGTTGGATGCCCAAAATAATACACAGTTAATTTCCTGCAGATGAGAGATGAAATGCTTATGAAGTTGAAATTTCTCTGTTCTTTTATTTTACTTCAGCAATGTTATTCTTTTTAACTGGGGAAATGTTTATTTCTGTGTTGCATCACCTCTTTTTTTTTTTTTTTTTTAAACAAAACTCTGTAATTAAAGAAACTGAGGAAATCAGGTGACGTAGTCCAGCGAAGCTCTCAATTTACCAGTCGATCTACGTTCCTACCCTCACCCTATGGTTATAAGCTGTGGGTCATGACCAAAAGAACGAGATCTCGTATACAGGCGGCTGAAATGAGTTTCCTCCACAGGGTGGCCGGGTTCTCCCTTAGAGATAGGGTGAGAACTTTGGTCATCCTGGAGGGGATCAGAGTAGAGCCGCTGCTCCTCCACATCCAGACGAACCAGTTGAGGTGGCTCAGGCATCTGGTCAGGTTTTCACCTTCCTCACAATCTTGGGTAAGATGAAAACCAGGCAGCAGCGTGTTGTTTTTTTGTTTTTTTTTGTTTTTGTGGCGATTCTGCTTTGAAACATTATGACTGTTGGCATTTTCTTGCAGAAATATTAAGAGTCTTCCCTAAAAACAGTCATCATCTGTGTAGCAGCATGTTACTCCAAACTTTCCATCATTAATGTTGCTTTTACAGATGTGCAATTAACCCATGTGACTGCACAAATTCTTCTGGTCATGGAAACTGCTAGCCGATAAAAAGCCAGATGGCCCCTTTCTTCTTTGGCCTGGAGAACACAATGTCCATATATCTAAAAATAAATTCAAATTTTGATCTATTAAACCACAGGACACCGTATTTCTGAGTCTTGTATATGTATTTTATTGCAGGGCGAAGTTTCAGGTTGCAGTTGTGGATGCAGCAATGAAGTGTGTAAACTGAGACCTGCTTTAAAACAGGTGCCACATCTGTTACAGCAGTGTTTCTCAGTTCCAGTCCTTAGGACCCCCTGCCCTGCATGTTTTATAGGCAACCCTACTTTAACACACCTGAATGAAAAAAAGGGCTTGTTAACAGGCTGTAAAGAACTTGATGAGGAAGTTCAATAATCTGAGTCAGGTACTTTGTAAAACACTGTGTTACAGGATTGGGCCTCTTTTAAGAGGTATTTTATTGTTGGATTTATTTTTCTTATATTGCACTATGTTTTCTTTTCTTTGTTTCTTTAGTGTCACATTTTCTCTGAAATGAATTACTGGTCAAATTAAAAATGACCATTCAATACCAATGTAATTACAACTCTTTTAAATATTAAGTGTAAACATTTGTGGAAAAACTTGATTTCTGTACTAGAAAACACTTTCTTTTTCTTTATTTGTGAAATTTTGACACAAATAAATGTATTTATTTAAAATGAAATAAAAGAAAATAGTAAATCTGATATATAAATGGTTTAGATGAACACACAGTACTGCTGGTCATGTACAGCACATTAGACAGAAACTAACCGGCTTTAACACCATAACTGCCTTGTCATGCATGGGTCACCTGCAGGGACAAGGTTGTGGGAGGTGCCTGCAACCTGGAGTTAGCAGCAAATTTTAAATATTAAATAGGTTGCAGGCCAGAAAGTTTAGAGGGTAGGTCTTTTTTTTTTTTTTTTTGGCTCTTTGTCGTGTATTTTCAGCTGTTAGATACCTTTCCTTTTTTTTACAGTGTAGCAATGGTGTAAAATCATGCTGGGCAAGTTTGCTGCTCGCAATTGTTATTAGGGCGTATACTTGGCCTGCAGTATGTGAAGTGTATGAGTATTAATGATGTTGGGAAAAGACAGGATAAAAAGATTCCTAGTAGAGCATGTGGCAGTAGTGATGTGCTTAATAATCATCAATCTAAAGTTTGCCTGATTTTATAAATCAGCTTTAAATTTAAATAAAATGTAATTTGTAGGAAAAGATCAATTAACGATAAGTAGATCAATAAAACATAAAATAATAGAAAACTTTAAATAACATTTATTAGAGTAATAAATAAATGGAAAATTGAGCTGGAAGAAGCATACAAATTAGTTTAAATATATTCAAATCAATGTCAGTTCTTTATAAAATTAAAGATGTTTTAAATTAGTCATCAATGTTCATGATGTACTGTCCCTTTATATGACCATACATTATTTTTATATTAACGTGTAGGGAAATTCATTTAAGACAACAAGAAATTGACTCATTCCTCTTTTTAAAAAAAAAGGTCTACTCAAACAAAACCAACAAACATATTATTAATTTATCCAAAAATACTAAAAATATTAAGATCTGCTCATTTTTAAATCACATACAGAGGTAAAAATGATCATGGCATAAAACATTCAAATGTTTTCTAACTGTGGGAAGGTAAATTTAGAATTGAAGCAACATACATGTTCAAAAAACAGCTTTGATAATTAACACTAAAATGCACTGTATCTCTGTAAAAGGGTTTTGGTGCAAAAGCTGCAGGGACAAAATGAAAACGTGTCAAACGGCATCACCTGCTAATTACTGAGATAGACTTCAGCTTCCCTGACACCCTGCATTTGAATAAGCGCTATAGAAAATGAATGAATAAATTATTTATCACGGTTGCATTTTATTATAATTTGGCATTATGGTTTGTTATGAGCCAATTAATTTGTTGAAATAGTGTGACAGTTTGAATATTTATGAATATTATTAATAAATATTATGGACAAAAGAGTAAGGACTAGAAAAGTATCTCACTTCATCGATTTCAAACTTTTATTGCTTTGATCTTGTTTATTACATGCTCAAACAAAATTTAGCTCAAAGACAAAATAAACTGATTAACATTTTATTCACCTTAACCTTTGAGCAGTTTTAAATGATGCGACTTACAACATCTTGATTGCACAAATATGTTATTTATGTGCTTCCCTCTAACTGCACACGAGCGCATTTCAGCGGTGGTGAGAATTCACAATCATTAGAGCCTCCCATCATAATCATGCAGGCTGTAGCTGCCAAGCCGACACCTCAATAATCCTCTAATAGCCTGCAGTACTCAAGTGGTTGATGAACCAGGTAGACCTTTATGATTCTGTCTGGGAAAACACACTGACAACAACCTGCTAAAACTATCTCATAACATGTAAAACTGAACAGAAAAAGCAGCAGTTGTACAGATGTGTATTGTTGAGCTTTCACAATATCAAATTCAACATTTAAGTTGCACACACACACACACACACACACACACACACACACACAGCCACAAGGACATCAACGTCTATCTATTATTATCATCCTGTTACTGCCGTTGTCGCTTCTGAAATGTACACACAGGTTAGAAACTGTCATTTTGAAATACTTCCACCTTGTGTGCTACAGGCATCTTGCTCAATCATATGTACGCACACACACACACACATTTTCACTCTACTTTGTGATTGACAGACCATGTTTTTGTAATCCTGAAAGGCGCAGACATTCAGGTGAAAAAGCATGTTCTCGCCTTCTCGGTTTCTTACGCTGTCCTTCATCCCACGCTACCCATTTTATCGGTCGCAGTCCTTTCCTCTCAGCTGTGTGTGTTTCAGTGTGAGTGCGTGAACGCCGGCCTGGTACAGCTCCCAGCATTTCATTGAAATGTTATTTAGCCAACCAATTAGATCCAGGGAACAGCAGGTGAGCCCTTAGCTCTCTCCAATCAATGACCTTAATCCTCCTTAATCAACCAATTAAGATTCTATTATCAGCAACAAAATCACACACATGCACAGGCAAACACAGTTACGCTGGAAATGCAGAAATGGGGCTTTATCCTATTGTTTGTTTAAAATCCTCTAAACTGAAATATATTGTTTAATGGATACCTCTGATAATAAGGATGGCAATTTTGCTGCCATCATCTTCCTGAATGATTAAGTTCAGTTGCTTCCATTGCTTTGTTTTGTCATAGAAACTATAAATAAATTATCGTATAATTTAGAGAAGTAATAAGTAATAAGTACAAGTTCCCTACGAAACAAGTTTTTTGTAGGGAAAAGGTTTCAAATGAAAAAGTTTCGTGACCTTGTATGCAAGTGAAAGTCAAACAGAGTATTTAAAAACTTATGCGTACATGAGGACAGAAACTTACCGAATAAGCGTCAATCAGGGTGCAGACTTTCATGTCCCTTGGTGTTTTCGCTCTGATGGACTGATAGCAGAGTCCAAGGTCTACCTCACCTCTTGCCAAATGTTGTGTAGAACCTGCCGGATTAAGCAGGATGTCAATAGGCAGAAAATTATTTTGTGGTTTTTAAACCACAGCAAGTTGGAAAATCTCTTTGATTGTCATTTACAAAAATGCAGGAGCATGTACGTTCAGCAGCAGTGCAGGATCGGTTTTTGTTTTTTGTCTCAGTAAATGCAGGATATATAGCTTTCCCATCAGCTTTTAGTCCAGCTTTACCCTGACTGACAAGCAGCGTTTACAGCGACCATGAAAGCTACCGATGCCACATAAACACACAGTTCCACCCTGAGAAGCATAACCGGATGTAACTGGAATAATGACGCGATGCAGTTTGCAATATATATAAAATCAAGAAGCTCTTCCCCTGAGTGAGTACTCCATGAAGTACTGGATGACACAATTTCATCAGTGTTGTTGAGGCTTTCTGATACATGCTGGCTACCATTAAGGTGAAGCACAAGAATGCATTATTTGTTGAATTGTGATACACGGTTACAACGTCAGATAGGAGTTATTCTTACACCATGTCCCCCTTAATACCTTCACTTTCTCCTTTGCAGCAGAACATGAACACATGTGTAAGGCAAACTGTCACCTCCTTTCTTTTATCCTCCAGGCTGTATGGTCACGTAGTTTTTAGGAGAAATTTCTTTCTCACTCTCGCTGGCACTCATAAATCAGGCTATTGGTGCCCCCAAAGAACATACCCCTTGTTATTATGAGGCCGTCAAAGAGTTAACCCAGTTTAACTCAATGAACGTCCCTCCCCATTCTCTCCTTCCCTCATTTTCCCCTCTCACTCCTCAGGCTAGAACAAAAGTAAGACTTGCCATAAATGTTTTATGTAATTGCGCATATGCATCCTCGAGAATCCTAAAGAGTTTTATTTGCAATTTAAATTTTTCCTACTTTTTGAAGCGTCTTCCAAGATCTTAAGAGTTCCAGTTGGGAAAACATCCGGAAATGGAGGTCACACCAACTCAGGGATCAAGATGGATTATTTAAGGGGATTCACTAATAATTTACACTGAAACAAATACAGATGTGTACAAGAAGATAAAGTAGTAATGCAGGAAATTATATATGTGAAAAACTTTGATCTGGAAGGTGTTTGTGTTGTGTAATCGAGTAGACAACAGTTTCTTTCTCCTGCCCGAAGGGACAACATTAAACATTAGATGGACATATATAATCGTGAGTTTCTATGTATGAATGTATGAATGTAAGGCAGAAACAATGGATAGGCCCACTGATGCTCAGCGGCAGCAACATCCACTTTGTATACCTCTTATTGCTTTTTTCGCTTGTCCCTTGCTCAGATGCTTCCCATTTCTGTAGCCAATGTAATCTCTACATTTATTCAGATTTATTTTAGGTTGGAGTATCTCAAACAAGGCAAGTAATTATTTGCTCTGAGCAATAAAATGTGAGCAGGAGCAGGAAAAGACAAGAAGAGAGAGAGAGAGAGGCAGAAAACTCAGTGAGACGTAAAAAAGCTAAAAATGTACAGTAACACAGCTTAGTATGTAGACATGCACAGAAGAAGTGAATATTTGGAGGAAAGAGTATTTTAAGTGTGTTCCCTCATTCTTTTAAAAGAAAGGAAAGAAAATCTGAAGGACAGAAGAAGAGGTGATGTTTCTTTTCTATCTGTCAAAACAGCAGCAAAACATTCATTTTGCCTACATTACTGAACAATATAAAGCTGAACTTCTCTTGTTAGATGTTGCTTTTTCAAGAAACCAAATTTGTCGATTTTGAACTATTTGATTTGTGTTTGTCCACTAGAACTTAAAAAAGGTATTTATTAATACATTGTAGAGCCACATGTGAAATAAAAAAGAAAAGAAAAGAAAAGAAGTGCCTCATGGCTAAACATAAGAAAAATTGTCGCAAAACAAAAACGTGGTATTCCTACTTACAAAGTCCTATCTGTACTATCTGTACTTCTTATCTGTGCAACGTAGCATAGCTTTCAAAGTATTTCCATATGGGGGGAGTAGGTTGTGCATTCAACATGTTTTGTGTGTTCATAGGATAAGATTATTACATGATCTCATCAAAAACAAGACATTATGTTTTCCTAACTTGTGCCATTGAGTCCTTCTATAGAGTCTATGGAACTTTGGCAGATTTTATCAGCTTCTAACGACAACCACATCCATCTTGCATGAGACCTACTCTGTGAACTCTTTTCAGCCAGTAAAAGTCGGCCATGGTGCATGTTGGCCGGTGTGTTGATGTGAACTTGCTAGCGTGTGATGCATTGCATAAAGCAAACCTCAGCTGCAACCTAACACAGCTTCTTGGAACCAAAAGTTGTTAAGTGTGGCTTCTCAGCCTCGGGACGCTGCTGGGCAGCGACGGCTCCATAAATGTGCATAATGAATGTCACTGTGCCACCAAACGAATCAGGGAAAGCTTTTTAGGATGGAAAGTTACATACTGCATCTTTAATACATTTTTAATACATCTTTAATATCATTTTGAGTTTTTTTTATACTCAACTCTTAACCAAGTAGTTTGTAATGTGGGCAACTAATTGTGAGGATATTTTAGAATACTTCAGATTACTAGTAGACAGTACAGGCCTTTGTCTTTTCATGGGGCATTGGGCCTTTAACTGCAGAAACCTTTTAAATTTGAAGCAACAGTGAATCTGTCACTATTTGACAAAATCTTTTATGTCCTATTGTAAGGTATGTGGTGCTTTTTCCCTCCCTGTCACAGGTTAGTGCTGTCATGTTGTTATGTGTCTGTGTGTGCGCAACTGTGTGTGTTTGTTTTCTGGGTGCATTTTTCTCAGGTTTTTCAGGTGGGTAATGAGACTGGACAGTGATGACAAACATTTTAAATTGGCTGCCATCAATGACAGCATTTGGTTCCACCTCTTTGCAGGCCCCTAAACAGACCATGCAAGGCCGAACTGCACATGTCCAATGCTTTACTGAAAATGGCTGTTGAGAACAGAGAGTTGTTTGTTGTATGAATATGTAAAGTTTTACTAAAGAGAGGTGTTCGGGTAGTTGTGTGGGTGAGAGATGCATTAATATTTAAACTGTTTTTTCTGTTAATCTTTAAAGGTGGAGTATGTAAGATTTTCAATATTTTCTAAATAAATTAACAAATAAAATAACTACAATCATAATTAGATAGTTTTTTGAACATGTAGGTTCCAGTCTGTCCATATTTAATGTGTTATTAAATTACAAGTTTAATTAATGACAAATGACAAAAAGCACTTTTTTTTACTGGTAGGCAAACATTTAAGAAGGGTCTTTGTCATTAATTAAACTTGTAATTTAATAACGCATCAAATATGGACAGACTGAAACATACATGTGTAAAAAATATCAAATTATGATTGTAGTTATTTTATTAGTTAATTTATTTTTAAAAATATTGAAAATCTTAGATACTCCACCTTTAAGGACTTATGTAAGATACCTGGTTTATTTCTTTTTCTTTTTCTTTAGATATACTCACTGAATCCACTCTTTTGTTAGTTAAAACTTACTTCACCATTCCAAACTGGACAAGACAGCTGTGATTGTGTGTTCCTGTATGAAGGCATTGTTGTGTACAAAATAAAAAAAAAAGAAATCTTAGCACAAAAAATCCATAAATCAACTTATAATGTCATATGCAATGCACATGCAATGTGGCCAAAGCAAAGCTCTTGCAACCAAATTGAACTAATGCTCAGGTTAGTCCTGACATTGCACAGCAGGACATACATGGGACAGAGCTTGTGGAAGCACAATCCGCAATGCACGATGTAAAAGGTACAATGTGAAAATGATTACATTGTGTGTGCATGTGAATGTCTCCCAGATATCTGAATCTGTTTATAAATGTGGCATATGTCTTCACAATAACAACAAATTCATTTACAGGCCAGGAGAAAAGAATATGAGGAGGCAACTCTTACCAGAATGCATGTTCCTGCTCAGCTAATCCCCTGAAAAATTAACAGCTACATTCGCACACTGTCTGACACACGATCTTCCTGAAATATTTCTAGGAGCTGGCAGGAATCCTCCCATTCTTACTGGATACCCCTCTGAAACAGCTTTTAAAATTTTTACAACTGAATTGCATGTGTGAGAAGTTACACTGATGCCACCAACAAACAAGCTTTTTGGGCCTTTTATGAACATGAAAGCTTTTGTATTGTTGCTGCCATTTTTACGTGAACATTTTAACGCCAAGCAGTTGGTTGTGCATGTAGGATACCATAACTTGGCCAAGCAAGAGCAGAGATGAACTTCTGGCACTCTTTTACCACAGATGGTGCACTGTTTCTATTCTACAGCAAAGAAATGTGGCTCGCTAACTTCAATAAAAAGTAGGACACTAACCCAAACAGATTACTGCACTGTTGTGACGTTCTATCAGTTGGAAACAACTTATCTACCAAACAACTTCACTTCTGACGCAGCAGTTCTGCTATTTCTATCCAGCAAAAAGGTTTGGTTCTTTTACATAGAATTGGAAACCACATTTGTCTGTCATTGTTTTCTGCTTTGTGTCCAAGCTAAATGACAGAAGCCATTTCATCTTGAAGCTCTCCAGCATGCCGCCATCCAGTCTTTTGTGTTGCCATGGCATCCTTGTGTTTGTACACATCCTAGAGCTCATTATGTAAGACCATGATTTTGTTTTCTTCTTTTTTTGCTCCCCCCTGTATTGTGTGGGTATGCATGCATGCAAGTGCCAGAGAAGTGAGACAGATGTTGCCTTTAAACAGGGAACACATGCTGACAGAAGGGAACATGTCTTTACATCTGCCATAATTGACCTGGACTCAAACATAATTTAGTCCACCCTGCCTGCTCTGCACTTTCCATACGTGCAATAGGCAACAGCTTTAAAGCAGGACCTTTTTTTTATTCTTCTTCCCTGTTTGTGTTTGAAGCTATTATTTATTCATTAATGAGGACACTTTTTTAATATTTGTGAGGCTTTATCATTTCTAATTTTTTTTTAACTGATTGATTTCCTACCTTAAAAAACATTTTCCTATAATGTCTTCTCTTTCTTTCAACATTTGATCTCCCTCCAAAATTAACTAAATTTAGTTCTTTTCATGTGATTATTTAATTCTGTCCACCAATACCACTTTTATTTAACTCTACATATTGCAGTATTACATCAATGAGCCATTAAGCAAATATGCATTCTAAGTTATTCACTGTCAGTACATTTTTGGGAACAATCGCATTAATATTAGTGCCATAAAATAACTTTTTTCAAATCATAACATTTTGTGAAATAAAAAACTTAAAACCCGACAATCACGTTTGATTGCTACTATTTTGGCACAGTACCTTTTTGTAAGCTTAAATTCATCTTTCTGACAAGCAATCTCTTTTTTTTTATTTTTGCTACAGTTTCTGCAGGAATTCCATGTGAATTCCTATAGTTGAAGATACAGTATTGTAGTATAAGAGAAGAAGCTATCTGATCATTGATAATTGGGCACTAGTTCTCCTGCATGAAAGTACACAAGTATGCAGGTTATGCTGCCTAGTTGAGTTTTGAATTCTTCTGTTTTTTTCACATTTTTTCTATTTACAATAAATACACAACTTATCAATTTAGATAACGGCTACATGCAGTATATATATATCTATCTATATATATATATATATATATATATATATATATATATATATATATATATATATATATATATATATATATATATATATATATATATATATATATATCAGAAGGTATCCCCTTACAAATCTGCACACACTGGGTAACTGAAGCGGACACATAAACACCCTTTACTGAGCTTTGCAGATTTTGTTGCGTGCCTGGTTTCCATGGGGATTTGTATATTCTGGGATAGAGATGAACACAGGCAGTACTCAGGCCATATGGGGTGTGTAAGGAGGTGCCCACTACTCAGATCTTGAATTTACATAATGCTTTTCCTCAGGCCAACAAGCACAGCACATAAAATTAAAAGGCTGATAAGAAAGGTGCTGTGACTTTGTATTTCCCAGAGTCTCCAGAGTGGCCATTAAAAAGGCTAAAAATTACCAATAAACAAACTTTTACTTACCAAGACAGTATAATTCAAATTTCATACAAAAGTATAAAAGTCTACTCTTTCTTTTTATGCTACTCTGAGAAAAATAAAAAACATTGACAATTTTTCTAGAAATCAAACATCATTGAAGCACTTTTCTTCAGTACTACAGACTGTAATGATGGCCTTAAAGATTAAATATATCTTTGTGCTTTTCTCCTTCATATTTCATTGTCTTTCCACATCAAAGCATCTCTTTGAAAAACATAATTATACACTCAGTCTGTCGTGCTGATATTGCTCATTTTTGTAAACTGTCCTTCAACAATTTTCCTCCATCTAACTGGGATCAGGTTACAGGGATAACTGCTTAAACAGGGAAGATCAGACTACGTTATCCATGGCCACTTTTTCTAGATCATCCAGGGGTGATCCCAAGGTGTTCCCAGGCCAGTCAGGAGATGATATATAAATTAATATCTTGAAACAGGATTTTTCCAAATAAACTAAAGCTATCAGTAGCATAACAAGGTTTATTATGTTTGATTGTGTAGTTATAACTCAATGGCAAGAGAAAAATCTTCCACTCAGACCTTTTGAAGTGATTGTCAATGCACTTACCTGCATATGTTTAGGGAGCAATATAACTTCAAAAAATGTTTCACTAATCCAAATGCTGGGCTTTTAACGGTTCAGAAAGGCAAGCGATAAAGAAAGTTAACTGAGAGAGAAAGGCTGATTCTTATAGTTTTTGGCTCCCTGCAAACAATCCTACAAAACACATCTTCAAAGAGTAAAGCAACCAGCTTCTGCTGCAGGAAGAGCACACGGCACGTGCTTTTGTTCTTGGACAGGATGTCTCACATTTTCTTGCCCAGAAAATCTTACTCATGGGAGAAAATTTCATACTGGTGTATCACAAGAAAATTGCTGAACTACACTAAAAGCACAGTGGGGACACAGGGAGGGTAAATTACAGCATTTTAGAGCACACAGTGATAATTCTTGGTTTGTACTTAGCTTCAGAACTTAATGGCTGAAAATAACAAAAACAGCTCTTTTTAAATATCACTTTTCCGTTTAAATCCTTCAGAGAATTGTCTTCAAGTCACTTCAGTTTGTCTTTTTTTTTCCCCCAAGTGTCCAAAACTTCATATCTTCATTTCTCACCAACCAGCAAGGTCTAACTTAGTTATATCTGGTTATATTAGAACTCATTTTTATTTATACAAGAGACATTTACTAAGGATTTGGGGTTATTTAGATTTCTATAAAAATGCATTTGTCATAGAATAAAGGTATTCTTGCTAATTAATTACTCTAAAAAGTTTACAGTTACACTTGAGCCAGGGGTGTAATTAAATTTGAATGACAGTGCACTCATTAAAAATAGGAAAGCATTTACTGATATATGGAACGGCTGGATGTGAAGCAGACAACAGATATGCAAACAAAGGGTTTAACTTTCATAAAAGTGCTGCTGACAGACAGACAGACAGACAGACAGACAGACAGACAGACAGACAGATAGATAGATAGATAGATAGATAGAGAGACAGATAGATAGATAGATAGATAGATAGATAGATAGATAGATAGATAGATAGATAGATAGATAGATAGATAGATAGATAGATCTTTATTATATTTTTATTTACACATTTCCTTCGTTATCTGTGATTGCTGTAACTCTGTCTCTGTGTTAACTGGAATTGTGTGTGAGCGTACCAGTTAGGACGGCAGCGGTAACCAAGGAAACGGGGCAGTGGCCATTAGTTCATGAAAAAAAAGACTGTTGCGTCCACGTTTCCTGTTTTGTATCCAGAGATTATTACTTTTTTGTGAACAGCTGTGAGGGAATCATAACAACTTCCCAGAGGAAGCAAAAGAAGCCCAAATAAAGCAACTATACTCATAAAACAAGCCCAAAAATCCACAACTGATGATATTTACAAGTAACTTCACTAAAAAAAAAAAAAAAAATCCCATCAACACCATCCTTTAGCAGTACTGCCCATCTCGTGCTGCACTGCTGTAAACGGGAAGAAACATACGGCTGCTGACCGAAAATGATAACATTAGCTAGTAATGGACAAATGTCCCATAGGGTAATGGTAACTGAGCTGCTGTACTTAAAAAATAATCAGCTACAGTATCAGTTACTGACAAAAGTAAAAGTGTTACACAATATGCTACCCTGGTTGTGGGGAAGGTAGAGCATCCTGGCATTTACCAGATCCATTGTAGGGCCAAGACAGGGAAGCAAACTACCCTTCAAGCACAGAGTAACTCCTAGGGAGAATATAGAGTGACCACTTATCCTAACATGCATGTCTTTGGATGATGGGAGGAGTACCCTGAAAGAACCCATGCGTACACAGGGAGATTATGCAAATGTAGCCTCCAAGGCTCTTCCAGGAGGAATAAAACAACTTTTATTTTCCTTTTCTTTTTCTCCTTGGCAGGATTAAATTATGGGCTCTTGATCTCCTCTTGCAGTCAGGGGGGTGTCATCCTAGAGGACTGGAGAAAATGACCTTTTGTGACCCGAAAGAGGAGGACGGCTTCGGGTGTATTAGTTTTCTTTTCTTTTCCCCCCCCAGATAAACACACAATTCACATTTACCTCCAGATTTCTCTTTCAGGACCTCCTGCAGACCCCAAACCAGATGGTCTGAACAAAACCTCTAACACAATTTACAGTCCCTTAGGTCAATAGATACGGAATGTCACATCGAACTAAGCAACTGGCTCTTGTCAAAATGACACCTTTACACCTCCAGATAAGACTCAACGGTGCCAGGAGAGAGACCCGGCAACTCTGCTTTGATCCTCCCCGAATATACATTCTGGGTGACAGATCCACCCCTCTTCCCACGGGAAGAAACTCCAGATGCACTTCTTTGTGTCTTAAATCTCCTTTCACTAACTGGTTTAATGTAGCCTACATGATTTTTGTCGATAGGTTTGACTGAAGTTTCCCTTTTTATTCATTCTCATATGTGATTTAAATCCTTGAACTGATCACACATCAGAATCAATCATGAACACTTTACTACATAATGTTGGATATATCTTTCCAAGTTTGGAACCCCTGTAGCAAATAATAGGAATGGATAAGAATGTAACACTCTTTCAGGATTCATCGGCTGAGGAAGACAAGTCATGCCAATGGATTAATCCACACTTGATAAGAAATATGTGAAATATACAACAATTGGGTTTCATGTGTAAAAGTATTACTATTGGTAAATGTTCCCTTTTCAAGCAAACAAAACATCTGCATGAGTCCCCAGAATGTTGATTGCCATGCTTAAAGCTAGGAAACAAAGTTAATAATTTGATTATCATGATCATGTTAATGAAATGGGAGAAAGGAACCAGGGCCCGCAGTGAAATAAGACCTGAATCACTCCTACCCTCTTGGTTAACAATCAAAGCTGACCTGATTGGGTAAGACTGACCAGCCTTCTGACTATTAGTGGTTTGCGATTGGTCAGGACCTAGGAGGAAGGGTCCAGTTAAATGGACCCGCGCTCTGGACTTAGCTCTCTTCTTTTTGTTTTGTCCTCCCTTGTTCTTCTCTCTCGGCCCTTGACTCTCGATCGCCGTGATTCTTGTACTTTGACTTAAGTTCGTTGCCCTCTCGCAACTTTCCACTGTACGCAGCTGTTTCTTTGTTCTCATAAGTTTACTCCATCTCTCTTCTTTTGTGCGCGTAAGATCTTAACGAGATAAGTTCGAACAGAAAAGTAATATTTGTGTTGAAGGCGAAACAAGCCTTGTTTAAGTTTACCCAGCGAACATTTTTATTTTTCCTTTTTGAGATCAGTAATTCACCAGAACCGCAGTTCCACTAATTTTTGCGTCTGTACAAGTACTGCCTACCCTCAGACAGTACGCGTGGAACACAACCTTTGGAATAATTTGAGTACGAGAAACACCGCCCTTGGCTCTGGGATTCTGCTGGACAGAGATCCCAACCCGTTCATCAGAGCAGCTCCAGACCTACCTCTCCCGACGCCAGAAGGTCCATTTCTTGCAGTCCAGGACAGAACCACCCGGTCCGCCGGCTCCATCAACTGACCCAGCGGGAAAAAGTAGGATCTTCATAGCGCTTTGATATCACTTGTGGTGTTCAACAGTACATCAAATTTAACCAAAGTATAAATTTGAATTCTCATCCAAACACTAAGTATAATTTTAACAAAGATTTAAGTGAAATAACGATACCGATTTAATTGCTTCAATTCCAACCAGTTCCTTTCTGCCCCATTTCATTCAATTCATTTTTACCTCTCATTATTACTATCATAAATGAAAATCCCTGTAAACAAATTCACTTGACCATCTCACCAATAACCTCTCCATCATTGCTCATTTTCACTGCTGTATGGTTACCATCATTGTAATAAATATGTATAATCAATTCATCCGTTCTTGTCATAATTTCTGAATGTACAATTTCTGGTTCATTCGTTCTGAGAATTTACTACTTTAAGTGAGACTGTGTTTATTGAATTAAGTATATTTCAGGTTTTTCTCATCCTCCTGAATCTTAAGTTAAGTAAAAGTGATGAGTGGTGCTCCGAGGTAATTAAAATTTAATAAGTAGTAATTGATAGAGGCATAGTTTTACTACATAATGGTGCCCCGTGTGAGGCCAAGAATCCGTTAATGAATCAGAAATTGCATTCAGAAATTACGGAATTATTGGGAAGCGCGCTGCGCTTAACTGCATGATACTGTTCCATCTGTTTTTCGAGCCGCTTGGGAAAACGCAGAAGCGTGTTCTGTGAATGATCTCTCTCTGGGAATTTTTATACACTTGGTAAATGTTGTGCTTTAATTGTTGGTGAACTGGTGTCTTTACGAATAAGCACCGGATGTGATTTGTAACTGTTAGTCTGCCAAACTGCAGACATTTGCATGCAAACGCGCCAAGACGCGTATCCAGGCCTGAGCAGAGTGAATTGGGTGCGGAATCCATCCAGGGTCATTCTGCTGGGTTCAGAACCGGCTGTCCTGCGTGTTCCAGGCGGTTGCTTTCTGTAACTCCACTCCTATCCTATCGGGGGAAGTAGCTAATCCCCACTGCGATAGAACCGGTCTCCGTAAGCAAGGAGCCGGTAGGAGATTTGTTAATTCCCGTTGCAGCGTAATCCTGCAAACGGATGTGATTGTAGCATAAAGTGCTGATATTTCCCCACAAAAGGGGGGGAGAAAACTCCAGACGAAGTTTATTTCGCTGTTTGATTAAAGCGCAAACAGGACAGGAAATTCCTGTTACCTGCCGGTAAAACCCGCAGGTGCGCTGTGTTGTCCCGTATAGCGGGAGATATCTGTGAAAAGCGGCAGACCGTACGGTCCGAGCCGAGTTGAAACGCCATTTGAGCTGTGCTGTTGGTTTGTGAATTGTGGGACAAGAAGTCCGTGAAATCTGTTGTTTGTGGGAGCGAAGTGAAGCTACTTCGGCTGCCATTGACAGACTAACCACTTCTGTAGCTTGGGGGACACCTGTGGGCGGTCCTAAGCGTGTCATCGGTGACACACCGTCACCTCCTCTTTGGGAAAACCCCAATTGGTTTCGTGGTACATTGCCGCCATAGTGTGGCGACTCGTGGTAACTGCCGAACCCTTTGTACATTGTGTAAAGACCGCGCCATCGCGTGGTGTGCTTGTGTGTTGCAACTTGCGGTCAATCTGGAGAAACAGTGACGCGACTGGCGACCTGTTGGCAGTGAGACTTAAAACTTGACTGAACCCCGCCGTGGGAACCTTGTAAATACCGTGAACCCGGAAGTGAATTGTACGTACCGTGGGAAAGCTGTTGTGGCTTGTGTTTTTAGCAATAGCTGCTAAGCTGTTGTAACTTGTGTTTTTAGCAATAGCGGCTACGCTGCTGTAGCTTGTGTTTTTAGCAAGAGCTGCTAAGCTCTGTGTTCAATGTTTATCCTCAACTATACTAGCAAATGGTGAATGATTGTACAGATAAGCATTTAAACAGATTAATCCATTTAACTCCTGTGGTTTGCTTATGTTTTCTTATCACATGGGTGGTAAAATAGTCATAAGTGGAATTGAGCGGAGTCAAAAGTAAAAAGAGGAATTGCCTTTTTCAAACTGTTTTGCATTTTTCTAGCTTAATTTTGTTATTGAATTTTCAATCATACATAGTGTTTAAGAAAACACAAGTGCATTTAACCCCTTGTTGGAAGTTTATTATTAGTTGTTTACTATTAGTAAGCCCACATTAAGAATATGTAAATTTGCTTCTCAAATAATTGCAGCAATAAGCTTGTCTGATAACTATTTAACCTTGTGGCTTGTGTATCAAGTAAATTTTGTGATTTTATTTCTTTTGCTTAGATAACTGAGATCAGCATAGTTGTACCTTATTACTGTGGCATACCTCTCAGTTTGTAAACCACTGCGAAGATTGTAACACTAATAGGTTAAACTTAGATATCAGTAGATCTACCAACATGAGTTTGACAGGTAGCTTAGCAGGCCAAAGCGAATCCTCAGAAGCAGAGGAGAGAGCCTTGTTAACGCTAACGGAGGAAGTTGTGCCAGGATACTTGACAGCAATCCTAGATACAGACCCAGCTAACCTTCAAACAATCTTGAATGGATTGATTGAGGAAGTTGAGAAGAAAGTGCCAAAAGACAAGATGCTGACTAAAACTTGCAAATTTTTCAGCTGTCATCTTTGGCCAATTCAAACATGCCCAAAACCTGGTCAGTCAAGCTTCCGTGAAACTCTCTGCTCAAAAGCAGAAAATTTCACAGTTGAAGGAGGATAAATCCACCCTTCAGCAGAAATTAGACTTGTCTGAAACAGTAGGCCAGCAGAACAAAGTCCAAATCCAGCAATTGACTGCGGAACTGGCTACTTTGAAAGGTGACAATCAGGACTTAGAAACCCAACTCAGGGCTCAGGATGAAGAAAAACTCACCATCCTCCAAGCCACACAGAAAATTGAAGAGCTAAGTACAGACTTAGCTGCTTGCGAAGAGCAACTCGAGTCAGAGCAAACTAGGACTCGAGTTTTGGAAGAACAGCTAAGTGAAGCCAGGGTGAGGTGCGGAAGTGCTCAGGAGCAATCCGATACCTTAGCACGCCAGCTAAACAGCGTCAAGGCAGAAATAGACGCAGAGCGAATAGCAAAGTTGGAGGATTTTGACAGGTGGAAAAGCCAACCCTCTGGTCATGACCCTAAGAATCCACCTGTCATCCCTGATAGATTAAGTCCAAAGAATCCATTCAGAAGCGAAGGCAGAATGTCTGATGGGATCAGACGAAATGCCTTACCCAGACACTCACCCATGGCCGACCCTTTGGGTCCTTCCTACACAGAATTAGCTAAAATCGCCAAAAACATCAACAAATTCAATCCACAACCCCCGTATAATTCCGATGTGAGAGGGTTTCTACGAGACTTGGATTTTCACTTGCAACGATTTCCCCATGCTTCCATTAATGACAAAATCTATCTGATCAGACTGTCAGCTAACAGGGAAGTGAGCCGGTTCTTAGACAGACAGCCAGACACAGTCATGGCTAATTATGACTTACTCTGTCAGGCGCTCGAGCAAGAATTTTCCAGCGACCTGCCTCAAACAGGACTGGGCGCAGCCATGTTGATCAAACAGGGTAGGTCAGAATCTCCACAAGAATACTATTTTAGGCTAAGACAAGCATATTTTGGGCCCCAGAACTACCCAGATATGGAATCAGACCTCTCTTTCCGGACCCTCTTTATTCAGAACCTGCACCCAGGAACCAGTAGACACCTAGGGATACTGGGAAATCCTACAACATCTACCACACGCCAGTTACGCGAATGGGCTGCCATTGCTTACCAGAAACAAAAGCAGGCAAAAGAATCCAAAGAATCAGAAGTACTCCAAGTGGGGGCGGAAAAACCTTCCCTGGAACTTGAAGGAACGCAGGCTGGTCCCTCTCAGCATGACAGCAGCAAAGGAAACAGAGGTGGGAGATCAGATAGGAGTTTCTCCACCGCCAGGTATAACCCAAGGCAGACAAGTACCCAGTCCAGATGGACAGGCAGGGACCATAACTTCTCTCCAAGAGAACACTACAATCCGTCAGATAGACAGAAATTCCCCTCTCATCGATACAAACAGTTTCGACCTAGAGGTCACAGGGATGACTACAGGGATCCCCACAGAGAGGGTTCTCCTGACACAGACCGCTGGTCGCCACCTCCGAATTACTCCCCAGGTAAAGATAGAGGAAAACACCGTAAGAGCTCCCCAGGAGCCGCAGCCAAGTCCTCAAAGCAGGAAGAGTCACTCAGCTCAGCTGACATTGATAATTTAAAAGCACTCCTGGAGAGACTTTCAGGAAAACCTAAGGAAAAGGATCCTGATGTGTTAACAATCAGCATACCGGAGAATGAAACCCATGACTCACCTGACCCGAATTCCTCCCCTGAAACGAGGAAGGTGGAAACACCCAACAGATGTGTAAATCCTGGAAATGACAGTCAAACTGACCCTGTTCATGCTCCAGGTGTGTGTTCAGCAGAGGGGGGAGTCGAGGATTCCCCCACTGCTGTCTTAGTGATGCAAATTGACCAAACACGCAATGCAGCTCAGTCAGGTGAGGAAGCGATCCCAGCAGAACGGCCAGTTCTGGAATTTCTCAGTAGTCTCACTGAGAAGGGGGTAGCGAAGAAATTATATCTCTTATTAACCCTGGAATCAGTATTGAGGTGTGAAGCGTTACTGGACACAGCAGCTGACATTAGCCTAATGTCAACCTCGCTTTTCAATAAACTGAAGTCAGCAGCAGAACAAGACCGCAGACAGCTAAGACTGCAACGTTGTGAGCTGGAAATACGACCATACGCAGACACAACTACTACTCTGACAGCACGAGCACTGATACAAATGAGAATCGGGCCCATGACTTTAGTCCATCCAGTGTATGTATCCCCTCTGAATAAAATTCCACTGCTGATTGGTAAAGACCTCCTGAACAGATTTGAGCCCTTGATTGATTTCAAAAGGCTTAATTTATGGGCCCAGGTCAGACGACCCCTACCTCTCCTGCCTACTGACCAAACAGACTCCAGCTGGGTAGCTGTTGACATGGTAACCCGGCAGGACATGACATCACCGGGTCTCAGTCAGCTGTCTGAGCAGAAACAGACTTCAGCTGACAACACCCCCCATGGTGAGCCTGTAACAGGCTTATAACAACGCGACACTTTTCTGTGTTCCCTACTGACAGCGAACACACCACAGTATTTCCCCAAAATACTGGGAGGCCTCAAACTTCAGGATTCTCTGGTTGAGGATGTGAAATTAGCTTTGTGGTCTGATAAGTCAGCAAACAGCCAGAAACTGTATGAGACTCTGAGAGCTGACAATCCTGAGCTTCCCTCCACAGAAGCAACGACACGATTCCCCTCAGACAACAACCCGACCACTATTCTGAAGGCTACAGGGGTCTGTACGCTTAACGTGACATGGAATAACAGACACATGTCTCACAACTTCCTGATCATCCCTGACCTGCCCCACTCGGTGTACATTGCAGGGGACATCCTAGTCAGATCAGGGGTACAGGTAGACACTATCAACAACGTCTTGTGGTCACTGACATCTCCAGGAATCGATTCTGTTCTACCGGATCCTAAGAATGACCAGACAGATGCCTTGGCTAAACAAGGAGCTGTCCATGGCACGGCATGGTCGTTTGACCCTGCATAGCTGCCACGTCCCGCCGTAGACCCGCCCTCCCACCCAATGGTTTCTGTGATCACAAGATCACAAACCTCCACCGCTAACCAGACCCCGGACTCGGCTGAGTCCCTGTCTGTTACTCCTGCCTTCTCTGACTCTGACTTAATTGCTCTTCAGGCACAAGACCCAGCCACGGCCTGGTTGATCAACTTCCTTTCGGATCCCAGCTGGTCGCCTCCCTCTGCAGCTGACTTTCATAATATTCCTGACTTGACGGGCCTCTTTGCAGTGCGCTCCTCCCTGTGTGTGGTGAAAGGTGTGCTGGTGTTTGTCTCAGGGTCGCTCACATCTCCTGCATACGTGGCTCCCCTTAGCCAGAGGGGGGTCATGCTACAACACACGCACAATTCTCCCACTGCTGGGCACAGAGGAGTAAAGGCAACACACAATGCTTTAAAACAGGTCGCTTTCTGGCCAGGAATTATGTCAAAGGATGCCTGGTTTGCTGCCAGTTCCAGCCAGCAAACCCAATCCACAGAGCCCCTTTACAGAAAAGAGGCATCTCTTTCCCATGGTCTGATCTCCAGATTGACTGGGTCGGACCATTAACTAAATCTACTAGAGGAAATAAATACTTCCTAACTGTAACCTGTGCCTTCACAAAATGGCTGGAATGTCTACCGGCCCCAAATGACACTGCTGAAACCACAGCGTGTCTGCTCATGAATCATGTCTTCTCCAGGTTCGGACTACCAAGCCGTGTAAACTCGGACCGAGGCACACACTTCACATCAGAGGTGATGGCAAAGCTGTGGCAGACACTAGGTGTGAAAGCTAATTTCCATGTTAGCCACCACCCGCAAGCGTCTGGCCAAGTAGAACGCTGCAACCGCACGGTGGTTGAAATCCTGAGGAAGTATGTGAACTCAAATCACAGAGACTGGGATGTTAAACTCCCACTGGTGCTGATGGCTATCAGAGCCACACCCCAGGAGACTACAGGAGTCTCCCCTTTCGAGATGATAACAGGCAGACAGATGACCCTGCCTCTGCACCTCCTTTACCAGCCAGGTGAAGCCAGTGTGGCAACAGCATATACTACCCACCAGTACATGACTCAGCTGCATAAACATCTCCAGGCCACATTTGCCTTTGCGCAAAAACACCTGGAGAAATCAGCTGAAGGACAGAAGTCCTACTATGATCAGAAGACATCACAGGATGAACTTCAAGTGGGAGATAAAGTCTGGTATTATGCGTTCATTATACCCACAGGCCAGACTGGAAACAGATCTGCCAGACGCGTAAACTGCTCCCACGCTGGACTGGATCTCATGTGATCACAGATAAGCTGTCATCTGTGGTCTATCAGGTCAAACTTAACAGAGGACAGAGAGAACCCACAACAAAATGGGTTCACAGAAATCAAATCAAACCACATAAGGTTTTCCCCATGGGACGAGTTGGGAATGCACAGACCCCTGGGGATTTATAAATAAGGAGAAATAAAAAGGAAGGAGAGACCGAGCAAACTCTCCATAACTGAGGAGTTGACGTGTGGCTCGTGACTGTATTAGGAATTTAAAGAGTCACAGTAAGGTGTGAACGGTGTTTTCAAAGGTACATTGAATCTTAGCAGTACTGACAGAATTCTTCTCTGTTTAAACTCCAGTTGTTGTTAGTCTTACGGGTACTGAAGGTAGAATATCTTCTGCAGTGGTGAGCACAACCCAGAACTGACCCCAAGTGGGGGTGCGTGAATATTGTTCCTGTGTAATCATCCAGAACCTGTGATGAATTGTAAAACTCTAACCAATCTTTGTCTGTCTCCCGGTCGGATGAGCCGACTTTTGACCATCCTGACCCTGATGACGATCCTCAGCTGCACTCAGTCTGAGATTGTAGAACCTGGACCCGAATCAGGCATTGTCCTGGTAGAACAACCAGGCCTCCTGATCACCAACTGCCGTGTACACACACAGAAGGTGTTTGTCCGGTTCGATCCCAAACTGGTCTGCAAAAAGTCAGTCCCACCAGGTCTCACCTTAACATCATGGGCAGGTGTACGTTGGAGTCGAGAGGTGACTCAACACTCAGCAGCGGACATAACACACATGCTCAAACAGCTGAGCTGAGCTGAGCGGAGTGAACAGGAGGGAGAAACGGTTCATCGGAGGACTGTTAACTGCAGCGGCGGCACTGGGATCCCTGTTCAGTCTTGGAGTGTCTTCAGTAAACGCGGTTAATGTGGCGGCAATTAAACGTCACATGAATGAGTTGCAGAATGAAATTCCAGTGATCCAACAACAACTGAAACTCCAAACAGAACAATTAGCCACAATTGGTAAAACGGTGCGAGAAACTGTTGGTGTGTTAAATTCCCAGGGAGAGGCTCTTCGACGAACAACTGCTGCTGTTAATTCCCTGTTGGCTGTGTTACAGGTGGACTATGCTTACACGCAGTGGCTAACAATGCTGTTGGCAGATTACAACCGAGACGTCAGCTCATCCATCGACACTCTCGCCATCGGTCGCATTCCACCCGTTACAGGCCCACCTCGCTTACACGCTAGGTAGTGCAATCCCGACACCTGACAACATTTATCGGCTGAAGGATGGTGTCAACGTCGGACTGTGGCGCGGAAACACACACGTAAAGATACATACACCTGATGTCGTCGCCTACCATGATAACACACCAGATTTATACCTTGCGCCCAACCTTCAAATGTGCACACTCACCCGCGACATTCACTACCTCTGTCCCAGCAAACCCTTCATCAGAGATGACACCGGCGGCCTGTGTGGCATCAGGAAACTAAACCAAGATTCCAGGTGCCCCACCACGCTCACACCTAAATCTCAGGTGACATCTACTCAAGCCGAAATAGTCGGGACCAGGTGGTTAATAAACACCCCCGCAACATTCGCCACAGTAAACTATGATCAACATGACACCTCCAGTAAACTGGAGCTCCCAGGTCACACTCTCTGGATCTCCGTTCCGGAGGGCGCTATGGTACATGTGGGGGATCTGGCACTCTATAACTTGAGCCCAGAACAGTACCACGTGGGACTGGAAATTTCCGACTTCTTTAAAGAACACGCGCTGGAGCTCAGCAATGACGTAGTGTCACAGCTCCAGTACGAAGGAACCAAAATTGTGGATGTAAGCCCGGTGGAGAATGTACTGAAAGATATTGCAAATAGAGAACAGAGACCCGTCCAATCACTGTCCTACGCATGGTCCACGGCAGACACCGTGATTGCGGCGATGGTAGCGCTCGGTTATATTTTTGCATTCGGGATGGCATATTGTTACCTGCGCCATGCTAAATCACTCCGACGCGAGCTGGAGAAATGCAGACAACGTGCGCTTCATATCCGAAGACGGAAGAAGCCGAAACAAACGGTAAACACCACAGACTTGGTAGACTTCAGTGAAGGGAACTCTGAGGGAGAGGATGGTCCCCCACCCTCTGCAGCCATTTTGGAGTTACAAGAAGTCTAAGCCTTCCCTAAGCCCATAGCACGGAAAATTAGTACATCTAACTTCCCCTGCCTCTTAATATGCCTTATATATCTTTTTAATTTCTCCTTTGGTTCTTTTGCATGCTTTACTTTTGTACGTATTATCCTCGAAATATTTTAGTTCAATAATGTAGAGGTACTAGTGTTTATGATTTAGTAATGCATGAAGAAGAGTGTTAATGAAACCTGAATTACGTAGGAAAATTAGTAACTAGTTGTGAAATAAGACCTTTGATGTACTGTGAGACACCATTTGTGATTGTCCAATAAAGGCCCTGTCTCCACCCGAAACGGACTGTTCATGGAACCTCTTCAGTCCGGATCCTTCCTGGAATACCCTCGAACGACGGTGCAGCCGAATTCTTCCTTGGACCCAGAACCGTCTGCAGTGGGGGATTATGTAGCCTCCAAGGCTCTTCCAGGAGGAATAAAACAACTTTTATTTTCCTTTTCTTTTTCTCCTTGGCAGGATTAAATTATGGGCTCTTGATCTCCTCTTGCAGTCAGGGGGGTGTCATCCTAGAGGACTGGAGAAAATGACCTTTTGTGACCCGAAAGAGGAGGACGGCTTCGGGTGTATTAGTTTTCTTTTCTTTCCCCCCCCCAGATAAACACACAATTCACATTTACCTCCAGATTTCTCTTTCAGGACCTCCTGCAGACCCCAAACCAGATGGTCTGAACAAAACCTCTAACACAATTTACAGTCCCTTAGGTCAATAGATACGGAATGTCACATCGAACTAAGCAACTGGCTCTTGTCAAAATGACACCTTTACACCTCCAGATAAGACTCAACGGTGCCAGGAGAGAGACCCGGCAACTCTGCTTTGATCCTCCCCGAATATACATTCTGGGTGACAGATCCACCCCTCTTCCCACGGGAAGAAACTCCAGATGCACTTCTTTGTGTCTTAAATCTCCTTTCACTAACTGGTTTAATGTAGCCTACATGATTTTTGTCGATAGGTTTGACTGAAGTTTCCCTTTTTATTCATTCTCATATGTGATTTAAATCCTTGAACTGATCACACATCAGAATCAATCATGAACACTTTACTACATAATGTTGGATATATCTTTCCAAGTTTGGAACCCCTGTAGCAAATAATAGGAATGGATAAGAATGTAACACTCTTTCAGGATTCATCGGCTGAGGAAGACAAGTCATGCCAATGGATTAATCCACACTTGATAAGAAATATGTGAAATATACAACAATTGGGTTTCATGTGTAAAAGTATTACTATTGGTAAATGTTCCCTTTTCAAGCAAACAAAACATCTGCATGAGTCCCCAGAATGTTGATTGCCATGCTTAAAGCTAGGAAACAAAGTTAATAATTTGATTATCATGATCATGTTAATGAAATGGGAGAAAGGAACCAGGGCCCGCAGTGAAATAAGACCTGAATCACTCCTACCCTCTTGGTTAACAATCAAAGCTGACCTGATTGGGTAAGACTGACCAGCCTTCTGACTATTAGTGGTTTGCGATTGGTCAGGACCTAGGAGGAAGGGTCCAGTTAAATGGACCCGCGCTCTGGACTTAGCTCTCTTCTTTTTGTTTTGTCCTCCCTTGTTCTTCTCTCTCGGCCCTTGACTCTCGATCGCCGTGATTCTTGTACTTTGACTTAAGTTCGTTGCCCTCTCGCAACTTTCCGCTGTACGCAGCTGTTTCTTTGTTCTCATAAGTTTACTCCATCTCTCTTCTTTTGTGCGCGTAAGATCTTAACGAGATAAGTTCGAACAGAAAAGTAATATTTGTGTTGAAGGCGAAACAAGCCTTGTTTAAGTTTACCCAGCGAACATTTTTATTTTTCCTTTTTGAGATCAGTAATTCACCAGAACCGCAGTTCCACTAATTTTTGCGTCTGTACAAGTACTGCCTACCCTCAGACAGTACGCGTGGAACACAACCTTTGGAATAATTTGAGTACGAGAAACACCGCCCTTGGCTCTGGGATTCTGCTGGACAGAGATCCCAACCCGTTCATCAGAGCAGCTCCAGACCTACCTCTCCCGACGCCAGAAGGTCCATTTCTTGCAGTCCAGGACAGAACCACCCGGTCCGCCGGCTCCATCAACTGACCCAGCGGGAAAAAGTAGGATCTTCATAGCGCTTTGATATCACTTGTGGTGTTCAACAGTACATCAAATTTAACCAAAGTATAAATTTGAATTCTCATCCAAACACTAAGTATAATTTTAACAAAGATTTAAGTGAAATAACGATACTGATTTAATTGCTTCAATTCCAACCAGTTCCTTTCTGCCCCATTTCATTCAATTCATTTTTACCTCTCATTATTACTATCATAAATGAAAATCCCTGTAAACAAATTCACTTGACCATCTCACCAATAACCTCTCCATCATTGCTCATTTTCACTGCTGTATGGTTACCATCATTGTAATAAATATGTATAATCAATTCATCCGTTCTTGTCATAATTTCTGAATGTACAATTTCTGGTTCATTCGTTCTGAGAATTTACTACTTTAAGTGAGACTGTGTTTATTGAATTAAGTATATTTCAGGTTTTTCTCATCCTCCTGAATCTTAAGTTAAGTAAAAGTGATGAGTGGTGCTCCGAGGTAATTAAAATTTAATAAGTAGTAATTGATAGAGGCATAGTTTTACTACACAAACTATGTTTGCCTCTGTTCAGCCTTCTTGTTGTGAATCCGTGATGCTAACATCACACCACCATGAAGCCCTTAATGCACTCAATCGTTGCATAATTTGTTTATCTGGGCTGTAACAAGATACAAGCTTTGCTTGTCTGATGTGTTTGTCTGTTACATGCCATACCACTGTTACAGTTAAACATAAAATGAAGCAAACCTTTGCATCATAACACTTCTTTTTTTACTCTAACACTACAAGGAATTCTGTATAATTTTTTATGGAATTGGAATTGGGTAATTCGAGAAGCCGGAATGAAAAACACTGTTCTCAACTCAATGCATTTAACTTTTATAGTTTTATATGAAAGTCCTGAAATAACTTGTTACACATGAAAAAATTCTCCTTTTTAATGAAAAATTTACAGTGTTAAGGTTAGGAAAACATTGTGGCGTGTGTTGAAACAGATATAACACATCATTACAAAATATCTTTTGCCTGGAGTACGAGTCGTTGAGTTCCCCCCCCTAATCAGCTTGAATGTGCTTGACACACAAACCAGTTTCCAATTATACACAATACTTTGAATGTTGTACTGGGTTGCATGAAATAATTTAATAATTTGTGTTCATCAGCTCTAATAGGAAGCTATCTGTTTTCTATCACTTTTCTGTTTTACAGTAAAAACTCAATGTGCATATCCTATATTAAATTTTCATATTGTTGTTTTATTTTTGTCTAGTATTAGTGTTAATGCTGCAATAGGTCTTCGTCAGGGTTAGTATTTGCTGCGGCTCACGCTCATGTGTTAAATCTCACTAATGAGTCTGCCCACACCAATGTGCGAGCTGGTGATAGCTATGCTGAACTACTGAACAAAATATTGTAGTTTTACAGAAAAAAAAAAAGGCTACGATAGAGAAAATACCATTGAGCTTTAGAAGGTGTGGTGAATGTTGTGAATTGGTCTACAGTCTTTAGAAAATAAATCAAAGCTTACAAAAGAAGTATTAACCACACCAATTGTTGCACACAGCAATTAGAAACAAAAAGGCATCTAAGGACATAACAGAAGTCAGTACAAGGCTCTTAAACTTATATTTCCACTTTTCCTCTGACCTTACACTTTCATTTGTTGCTTACCCTCTCTGAACAGGAAGCAGCTCAGCAGCCGGTTCTAATCACAATTACAAATACAAGCCAGCAAGAAATAAAAGGACAAAACACAGTGCTGTCAGATTTACTATTTAATCAAATGCAATATATCAATCAAATTATATTTATGAAGCACTTTTTATACAACAGCAGCTCAAAGTAGAGGGAATCAATAAAAAAAAACCAAAAAAAAAAACAAATTATTGACATTGTAACCAATTAATCTCAAATAATTGCACAACAATATTTGTCCCAAATAGTAACATTTCTTTGATTTAAATGGATTTTGGTAGGTGACTAAATCATACATTTGACACAGATATTAATGTTAAAATGTAATTTCAGTCTTTACCATGCTACAGTACTTATAACTTTTTAAATGTTTTTTGTCCAAGCTCTTGAATGAAATATTAATATATCTGACAGTAAACTAGACTGTGCTGTGTCCTCAGTCTGGTCATGCAGCAGAGGTGATGACCTGAGGCATGAGGACCAAGCTACGTGTGTGTTCTTTAGGACAGGAGAGGGGCTTACGTGGCACCCGCCTCTAACAGAGAAGACCAAACAATACTTACTTTCACGTCACTTACCAAGAGTCTCCAATATAACCAAGAAAAGAGTCTAGACTTGTTGATAGTCGCTTTTAATTTTAATAGTCACTAGAGGCGCTAAAGTGCTACATTTTGAGCAGAGGTTTACAGTTTGCATTAGTCTGTGTTTCCTAATCCTGGTCCTCGAGGCCCACTGCCCTGCATGTTTTAGTTCCTACCAACTCCAGTAAACCTGATGCAGATTGACTTAACTGCTTGCCAAGTTCTATGAAAACCTGATTATGATATGATGCAATAATAATAATAATTGATTTGATTCAGTTGTGTTTGAGTAGGGGCTGCATGGTGAAATAGTGGTTAGCACTGTGGCCTCACAGGAAGATCCTCCACCCTCAATCCTCGGCTGGGGTGAGGTTAGGACAGTGGCCTTTCTGTGTGGAGTTTACATATTTTCCCTGTGTATGCGTGGGTTCTCTCCAGGTTCTCTGGCTTCCTCCCACTGTCCAAAGACATGCAAGTTAGGTTAATTGGTTACTCTAAATTGCCCACAGGTGTGAGCGTGAATGATTGTATAAGACATCAAAGTTCAATAACACACACCTGATTATACTGTCTTTCTCACAAACATCATCAGTCAGCACACTAACTTTTGTCTTGTTCTTACGGCCTCAACAGCAAAACAGAAATGCCTCCTTGTGGAGTATATAACAAGCTTATACTTTCTCATTAACTGCAACATCAATTAAAGTAAAAGGCGGAGATAAACATCTGAGGATAAACACTTAACTTGATGCTGAGGTGAGGAAACAATATCTTGGGAATCCGTACACATCAGCAGCAACTTTACCAAGGACCATGGAATGCATCAGAGGTGGGGGGGATTTTTATGACTCATCGGTTAAGATGTTATTTAATCTTATTATTCTGCCTAATTGGGGGCGTGTCCTTTTGATTGACAGGTATCCTATATCTGGCTACAAAAAGGCGGAAGGTAGCACAATCGCAGATTCAGCCGGCCAATCACACGCCTCAGCTTTAGCCCGCCTACTTCCGATAACTGTTTAGCTCCTTTTAGCTGCAGGTCTTGGTTAGCTCTTTGCTACTGGCAACTTGGAGTTTGGATGATTGATATCCATCAAATTTTGTATTTGCCAAGATGGCAAGAGTAGGAACCACCCACTGAGCTTCAGTTTAGCTCTCCAGAACCCTATAGGTGAAATCAAGTAGGCTCTGCCCATCTTTTTATATATGATCTATGGTTCTGAAGGCAGTTTCAGATACGAGTCCATCATCTGCATCAAGTATAAATGGGCCTTTATGCTTTGCATGGCAACATGAGTGTGCAAAATTCTTTTTCCTATTTTTTTTTATTTTTGTCCCAGTGTTCAAAAAGCCAAATGAGCAGCACATGCCTTAAAGCACAGTGGTGATGCTCCGTGAGCAGCAAAGCACTTCGATTCACTCAGTTGGAGAACAAGCACATCTGATAATGTTCTTTTCTAATTCTAACCTGAAACCACAACACAAGCTTTAAGATGGCATATGGACAAGCTCATGGTCTGGCTGAGAATCCCCCCAGCAGCATCATTTAGGTCTGCTGTTAGAAGGCATAAGGAACAAGTAGTGCACAACATGCAGAGTGGATGCCTGTTGCCTTCCAGCCTGTGGCAATACATTAAATATGTAAAGTCATTTGGTCCAACATCCCTCTAGAGTGCCAATTCTGGAACAGGCAGAGAGAATGCTATAAAAACTTTTCCCATCCCCAGCAATGAAGCCACAGCTTCCTGGGCACCAGAATGATTTGGACCCTAATGTGACTGTACATTATTAAAGTGGAGCTAATAAAAAGAAATATGTAGATGCAAGACCTACAATAGGCTTTTTGTCAGTCACAGAGTCAGCCTTTAGCTCAGAGAGTCCATCGCCTAAGCAATGTTTTGGTTTTTTTTCTGGACTTCACAGATGAGTAGAAAATTAAATAGTTCCCCTCCATGAATAATTAATGTCTAAGTGTTTCTCATCCTCATTATTCTCAATGAATGCAAAGGCATTCCCTGGTTAACTAGCATGCTCTCATCACTGGAAAAACACAAAAACAATGCTATTTATTCTGTTTGATGTTGCAAAAAGGAAAAAGTTTACCTAAATGTCCTCAAAACTGTTAAAGTTCATTCTGAGCTGTGTGCATTTTAAAATCCTTCCCTATTTTTTATTTTTGTTTGTTTTGTTTTTTCACTGTTTCTCCTGTTCCCTCCACGGTGTGTGAAATTTATTGCTCATGGCACTTGAATATGTAGCCATCCTGAGTCAGTTGGGTGAAAAATGGCTTTCATCTTGGATTTGAGCTAAAGCAAATTACCCCTCTGGTGGTATAGATCACTTTTAAAGAGGCTTGGAAACCAGGAGTAAGAGAGAGGAGCTTAGGCTAAAGTAAAGCACTGGAAATGTCTTGTGAATTAGAAACAGAAAAAGCACAAAAGAGTTAGTTATTAATGAGGGAGAACAATTTAGTCTTCAGGTATTTCGCTAAGATTCAAGCAAACAACACTGACTGTCAGGTTTTGTAAAGCTACAGCAAACATCATTCTGACAGGAGAAAATCTACTTTCACAGCATCTGGGAGAAGAGTTGCCTCAGCTGGTCAAACAACAGGGATTCATTTATAAACAATTACAATATGAACATCTTTTGTGGCAACTGAATTACTTATATTTCTTGTTAACTTGCTTAGTTTTTTTTCATTTTCCCAGCCTTAAGGGAAAGGACTTCAAAAAAGCTGCTTTCAGACGGAGCTGCAGCAGAACAGCTTGTGTGTAGAAGTGCATCACTGAAACGGTGCAAAATCCATTTTTGACTGACTTCAAACATGCCAAAAACAAGATAGAAAAAGACTATTAAAGCAGGGAAGGAAAGGGGGATGAGTAAAGGGACTTTACATGATGTTTGGCAGATAGTGAGAACAAACAAGCAGGGAAAATTATTGCCAACACCGCCCTGAAATATATTTGTGTTGTGTTACAACAACATAGGCAAAATGATCGAATGGCAATCCCTGACAGAAGCCGTCTGTCCTCTGTCTCACACGGCAATCCGTTGCTCTGGTGTTGATTCAGTCTTGACACAAATGTAGGCCTACACTGCAGAAGGACATCCATCAGGTTGTAGTGATACAATGAGCGAGGTGGCTGCAATCGAGCAGGGTGATCAGTGTGGATGACAAATGGTCCCGTCAGCACAGGCGTCAAAATGACATCTAACTTCCTCCTTATCAAATCCTCTGACCACTCATATCCACTTTATCATACTTTACGTGATCGTGCACTCTTCCACCAACCATCAACACTGTCATGTACACTTTTTTACCTCAAAAGTGTGTATTGTGAGTGTGTGTAATTTAACTACTTCTCTTTTGTAGATTAGAATGGGGATAGAAGGGGGTCATGGAGGAGACAGTGGAGGCATATAGAGCTGGTCAATATGGCAAAAAAAATTACATTGCCATATTCATTCATTCATTTTCCTAACTGCTTAATCCAATTAAAGGTTCTGGGGAAGCTGGAGCCTATCCCAGCAGTCTTTGGGCGAAAGGCAGGGTACACCCTGGACAGCTCGCCAGTCCATCGCAGGGCTACCTTGTCATGTATTTTTCATATTGTCTGATAAAAACCAAACTAGGGATTACTTCAACATTTTAATTTACGAAGTAACAATAAAAGCCAATTAAATAGGATCACCATCATAGTTTTCATAAAAAGTCAGTTTTTTTTGTTTTTTTTTAGAGAATAGCTCAAATTCGGAGATTTCTAATTGCACCAGCAGCAGTCTATATTAACAATCTAAAATATGATAAATGTTGATATTAAATAAATTATTACTAGTAAATAACTCTTCATTAGATAATTATTATCATATGAAATATTCTAAATGTAAGCCTTGAAAACCATCAGAATGTTTACAAATAAGAAGGATAAAGCGTATTGTGTAGATTCAGCTCACCACTATAAGGTATCTGCACGTCCAAAATCTGCCTTACTGGCAGAGATCATGCCAAATTTGGATTTTTTAAAATAGCTTCAGCAATAACTGCTTCTTTGCAAGAACTTCCCATCACTATGTGGGAGTTTTCTGCTTTTGCTAGTAATTAATGAGTAGTAGAAGAATACCAGTAGTGTGTGAATACACTACCAGTCAGTTTGGACACACTTTGCTATTAAATCAAATGGGAAAGTATATCCAAGTATATCCATACTTTTAATTATATAAATATATATATATATATATATATATATATATATATATATATATATATATATATATATATATATATATATATATATATATATATATATATATATATATATACATTTATATAATGGATATACTTGGATATACTTTCCCACTTGATTTAATCTATTAAATCAAATGGGAAAGTATATCCAAGTATATCCATACTTTTAATTATATAAATATATATATATATATATATATATATATATATATATATATATATATATATATATATATATATATATATACATATATATATATATATATATATATATATACATTTATATAATTAAAAGTATGGATATACTTGGATATACTTTCCCATTTGATTTAATAGCAAAAAAAACCACACTACTGGTATATATATATATATATATATATATATATATATATATATATATATATATATATATATATATATATATATATATATATATATATATATATATATATATATATATATACATACATACATACACATAATTAATGAATAGTAGAAGAATACCAGTAGTGTTTTTTTTTGCTATTAAATCAAATGGGAAAGTATATCCAAGTATATCCATACTTTTAATTATATATATATATATATATATATATATATATATATATATATATATATATATATATATATATATATATATATATATATATATATATATATATATATATATGTATATATATATATATATATATATATATATATAATTAGTTTAACTACCTACTTTTTCACTAGTGTCACTTTATAAATGCAAAAAGTGACAGGGGGTGGAAGTAATAACATACATATGTATGTTATTACTTCCACCCCCTGTCACTTTTTGCATTTATAAAGTGACACTAGTGAAAAAGTAGGTAGTTAAACTAATTATTTTATATATATATAAAGAAAAGTAAGATAAAAATAACTTACAAGTTCAAAAGGAAAGAAAATATGAGCTATTCATAAGATATTTTAAAACAAATATGAGAAATCTGATAATAGATAAAACAAGAAGAAATCATTTAAAAAGTAAAAAGAAAAAAGGCACAAGGAAATGTTTGAATTAAGACAATTTACTGAATAATTCCATAAGTAAGAATAATTTAGATTAACAGATCAGATGTTTGATAATGAGACTTTAAAATCTTAACTGTGAAACAAGAGTCAAGATAAAAGAGATGAGAAGCATGAGAAACAATTCAGATTAGATGGATTGATTCAATAAAGAAATGAAAAAGATGTTCAATGGAGTTGATACAACAGATTAATTGATTAATATAAAAACGAGGAAGGACAAGATGATAAAAATCATTGAGATGTAAAAGAACAATGAATAAGCCAGATATGTAAAATTTATACTGTCCTACTTTACATTTAACTTTGATGCTGTGACTACACATTTTGATTGGCACCTACTTCTCCAAAATCCTTCTATCCACAGTGCCAAGTTGACCATATAACAGAAGGCAATATGGTCATCCTGTTACAGATAAAACCTAATAATGGTGTAACATTAAAAGAAAGCTGATAAAACTTAAAACCAAACAGGTTTTGGTTAACTCAAAACCAAGCCTTGTTTGTAACTGATTATATCTTGGATTTGATCAAATAAACTTTGGATGGGGGTGCTGTGAGCAAGATAAGAGATCAATACTCAAACAAAATCATGCCACAGTGTTTCAGAACAGCTCTAGTGTGTGACAGACACGCTATGCACAGCAGACTAGGGGCGGCTTCTAAGATACTCAGGCCAGCCTGATAAGATGTGACACATGGGCTCCCAAATATCCAATGCACATGAAATCCAACAGTGAAATCTGCTCTCCTCGAGGATTCTTGCAGTTTAAGGCACCCCGCAGGTAATATCACTTCCCCTTCCACTGAGCCGCACACAGAGGTGGACTGACTGACATCACCTGTTGTTTTAAATCTGCCTCTCTGATCTAAAACTCGGACTTAACTCTCATCTCCACGTTCTACTCTGCCACAGATGCTGGAAACAAATAAACGCAGGGATATTTGGTAAAATCTCATTGCATAATTGAAAAATATTTAGAAGCAGGAGATTAGAGACCTGAGGCTGATAGTCACATCAAAGACTGATCACTCTTACATCTCTCCCCTCCCTTTTCCTTCTCTCGTTTTCTCCTGTCTCTCTGTGACTCTCTCTGCCTTTCCTTCGTGAATGCGTGGGTGCATCTGGTTCCTATGGCAATGCCAGTCTTTCTAAGCTCAAACCCCTATGTCACCTCTTTCAGAATATCACAACTTCATCCATTTTGGACACATTTGGACAAAAACAGGCTGTGTTGCACTCGTATTTGTTACATCTGCATGTTCTGTGATTCGTACATGCCAAGGTGTTCAGCCACATGTAACAAGATCCCTTTAAGAGCTGATGGTTTTACACTCCAGAGTGGTAAACAAGGAGATAGCAGTCCTAGAAACTAATACCTTCTCTTTTGTGCTTGAGCACCTCAGTGCTGTGATAAAGCCGATAAGAAAAGACTCTTCAATGACAATTAAAGCAGATATTCATCATCTGCACATCAGGGCCACTGATAATTAGCAATGATGCGACACTCTGTTTATCCCTCTTGGGGCTGCCTCTTTGCACTTGCCCTGCAGCTACTGAGCAGTGACCTCATTTAAAACTGGAAGGGAGTCAGATTATTGCTCGGGGATGCTTCGGCAGGCTGGTTATCGCCGTACAGTCTCTCTGGCAACCAGGTGAAAGACAGCAAAGGGAGATTGGCAATATGATCAGCCAGTGACAAACAACACATGGCTTTGGGTGACTCAATCAGGCGATACCAGTGAATGAAAACCAGTCACAGGTGGAAACATCAAAAGGCTGATTAAGTGTGATCTTAACATTTAGGGAACTTTCAAGAAATCCTCTGACCTTTTCAAAGTGATGCATATGCAAGCTAATGTAGATAGGAGCCCTAACAGAGTCACAGATTTGTTTGTGTGGCTCTTCTGCAGAGTCTTGCATGATGAAGGAATGTAACAGTTTTTGTCACATTACGTTTGAGGTATTTTTATGATGCATAATTTACATACTTCCTTCTGCTACTTAATGCATGCTTCTGGGGTCTCATTTATAAAACACCCACATTAAAAGTGTTCGTACACGGTGAGGTGGCGGCAATGCAAGAAATTCTGTTTGGTGACCGCTGTGGCAACAGAAGCAACATGTTGTGTGTGTGGTGGTGTGTGTGCGGGGCAGTCTGTCAGTACGGCTGACTGAAATGTAGCAGAAAGAAGAAAGACTTGGTCGGACCTTAAGGTGGAAGCAAGAAAGAAAGACTTGCCTACCACCATCAGTGTTGGGGTGATATCCTGGAAGCTAGTTCTTTAGGATTTCAAAGTAAACAAGATGGTGTATCGGTCAGGTTACAGGAAGGGAGGCTGATGCGTGGTCCTTCATTGAACTGTCTTAGTTCCTTTATTGTAGCCGTTTAACCTTGGCAGTGTTGCAACAGTTTCTCGTCATAGACTTAACACTGGGACTTTTAAACTGGCTTGCAAACATCCGAAGAACACATCTCCAACAGGATTTCCGAGCAGGTAAGCTTCTCCTTGTTAAACCCGGAACCACTAACTCTACGTACGTCATTTCCTCGGTACTGACATCGCAACATGAACATAGAACAAGTGCGCATACGTACAATACAAACATATTACATTATCAGTTTCAACCTTTAATACAATCAGAATGCGTCGGTTTCCATGGGGGCAGGGACACACCGAGCTCACACTGCTGGAGCCAAAATTCACGTTTGTGTTACATATTGTCAAAGAGGGAGGGACTAATGTAGCAAAGGCCACAGATGAACCTGATTAACTATGATTTACATATTTTATTGTATGTTATGTGTAAACAGTTTTATAGATATATAAATAAACAGCTGGCTGATCTGCTTTGTCCTTCAGCTCGTCCACAGTTGGGTGGTAGACGGTGAGGATGTGGAGGTTCCTGACGAGCATCCAGCTGTTCCCAGTACCTGTGTATCTGGTGTGCATGGCACATCTTGAAGTGTTCGGGATCTGACTGAAGCTGTTCTCCAAACATAAAGTCATAACTATTATATAGTTATAATGTCATTGCTGATAAGATAAAAGAAATTAGAGCTGTGATGTGTTGCATAGCGATAGTTATGTATGATCTAAAACATTAAAAGATCTTTTAAAATGAATCTTTGCATTTTCATTTCAAACACACAATACATCTGCAGTGTTCCTCCCTCCCTATGTGAAGCCTTCTTGTGAGGGAGGATGTTATGGGTTGAGCTTCTCATACTGGGGGAGATGTAGGCCACGGCAGAGAGGAATACCAATCCTCAGCGCTATGTTATGATGTTATGGATAACTGCACATGTCCAGACAATCTTTTGTCTTTCGTGGTGCAAAAGTTTGCCACCTGAAGCGTCTAATGTCTGCCATGACACTTTAGCGGGCCAATGGCACGCTCCAAGACTGAGCATACCTGAGCACGATCAGCATCATAGTAGATTCCTTCTGCACTGCGTGGGTTTGAGTTCTGAGCTGATTTACATATGCTCATATTAAAAGATGTTTAGAGAATATCTATGGCTCACTACAAGGAGTATAACACAGACTTATGGGTTGGAGTGTAAAAATGCGCTAATTGTCCCATCAATGCTTGTTTATATAGATGACAACTTTTGCATGTGAAACGATGTACGTCACCTTCAGGCCCTGTTTGGTGCATACGGAACAGTTATAAATGAGACCCCTGGACATTTTACAGGTATGTCTGTCAGCTGCAAGTGTTGTATATGACACTATAACACTAACATAATACCAGTCCAATTATTTGGACAGAAAGAAACTAAGCTAAAGATCAAAAGCTGTGTGACGGCCCGGCTTAACTGTTTTTCTTTTGTTCGTAGGTAGGTGTGCTATGGGCGGTTCCAGTGATCAGAGCATCTGGCTGTAGCGCACCTGCCTATATAAGGCTGTGAGCTGTTTTGCTCTGCCCCTCTCGCTCAGCCCACAGCTTAGTTTGATCAGACACTGACTTGCAACCACTTGACACCACTGATTGTCCACGTTTACACGCTGCATTCACATACTTTGCGTTATTTCTTTAAATAAATACATTTCAAACATTAACAATAGTCTACTGTATATGTATGATTACTTTGTCATACTGAAGATCTATGAGATTATGATAATTAATTTGTTGACTAATTCCAAAACAACAGAACATCACTAAATTACCTCCATCTAAATGATGTTTTGCTGCTCCTGCTCCAGCTTATTATAAACTTTCAGTGCATTTAAATCCATGTATCCTGCGCTGTGAGTCTATTTATAGTTTAGGCCTGGAGATCCTTAAAGAAAATCAGAATGCCTCACTGGCTTATTGGATCCTGTTAATTTGATTATTCAGCACAATGCCCCTGGTTCAACTATATACTTGGATATTATTGCACACAGCATTTCCAGGCATTTCTTAGTCTTTGTGCCGAGCAGAAAACATGCCCAAACAAACAGCAGCTGTTATTGGGAAACTATAGTCTGGCATGAGGTAATGGACTGTTATGTGAATAGAAAGCACCCTGAAAGTAAATGGCCAGGTACACAGTTTTCTGGGGAAGTTTAAAGAGATATTTGTCTGAGGCTTCGCTTCAAACAACCAGTAATGTCGAGGATTAATATGTTCCTCCTTTAGTCTGGTAACTAATGAGCAAAAGAGCAGGTTTTTGTTTTATATGCTAAATTCTACAAAAATATGCAATTACAATTTACAATTCCTTCATACTGCTTGGACAAAGAGGAACTCATGGAAAGAGACAAAATTGTTGACCAAATATTTCACAAAGGAGCTCATTGTACAGCACAATGTTTATCCCAAAGACGGAGATAGCTCTCATGAAGCAAAACTAATGATGTTTATCATGACATGTTTAAATGTTTACATGAATATGTCAGTATTTCTAAATGAAAAAATAAAGCCTCCCTGACTGCGATTGGCCTGAAAACATTGTCACATTTTTCCCATTTGTCTCACTGATCTTAGTCATGCCGCACAGCTTTCTTTTTGTATTTTCATGTCTTCTGTGAAACACATAGGCAGACATTCAGAAGTGAAAATAGACATCATGAGCAGAATGCGGGAGAAGGGGTTTCATTTTTTGCCTCCACTGGTTCTCCTTATGCCACTATTACTGTCTCTGTAGGCTACTACTTCTGCTAATCCTTGTCTTTTCCTGGTCTCTTTGATGTCTCGCAAGCTCGTAATTACATAGCTGCAGGCTGTCCATGGCATATCCATTTACATTTTTGATGCCTCACATTTCCAAACTCTTGCGTATTTCTTGTTGTTAAATATTTTCTAACTTGGAATTGATTCATACTTCTATGCCAAGCTTGAGTTTCTAAGTTAGAGGTCAACTTCAGAGATGGAGGTGCATCAAAAACCTTGTGAACTCCAGTTATACCTCACTTTATCTACCATTTCATCATCTGTCACTCAGATCAAAGAGTCCACTTTCTTTAGTATGTGGTTAAAGAGACGTGGCAGGTTTCTAGTTGGCGACCAGCAGATTTTTCCACAGCTGCTGGCTGCTCACATTGAAGAGCTTTGAGCATGAAAGAAAAAGGAGCCAACTATTCTAAATTTCCCTTAATTTCTATTTGTAGAATATGATGATTGAGGAACCGTAATATAACGTTCAGTCATCATAGAGAGCTTTATTCATACATGCACAAAACACAAGAGTGCATGCAGAAATCCACATGTGCGCACATGTAATGCAAAACACAATGGTATGCAACTGAACACTTCCACACATGTACACATCCCAAAGGATCTCATTACTGTGACTGGCCTCAGGACCGTTTGCTGATCAGGACACTTCTTAATGTTGCATTTGCATCTTAAGTAAATAAAGTGCTTTAATACATGTGTGTGCAGCGTGAGCAGCAGGCAACTATGTGGTTGTGTGCATGAGAGGTTTGGTTAGGAGTTGCAGAGCAGCTGAAGCTGATAGAGGGCGAGGAGAACAGAGGAGAGAGACGGAGGAAGGAAAGGAAGAGTCGAGGCATGCATGGTCAGAGAGGGCAGACGTGAGCTAAATAGCTGACTTGGCAACTGTAAACCAGAGAGGGAAGAGAACGGTGGGTGAGTCACACTGCTGTTGTGTGATGAGGTACAGCGTAAGGACAGTGAATATTTTTCTCTTTCTTCCCGAGGCTATATGTTCTCTGTGGCTGGAAGTCTACTGAGCTTAATGTCTGCTTGGTTGTAATGTTTAGCCTGGATTTCTTTTTTTAGCTGTAGTTGCCATTGAGATGTTTGTTTTTTTTTTGTTTTTTTTTTGTCCAATCTGTGGCACTGTTGTATTCAGGAAAATTTGAAAAAATTTAAATGTGCCGTATGGACAGAATAATGTTCTTGCCACAAGATTTTTCAATCCGACTTTGAGGTGTTTCCTTTCCATTTAGCTTTATGGAGACACTGTTTAATATGGAATTACGCTTTTCTGTAATATATCTCAACAGCCAATAGAAAGCCAGATGAAGTCACTGGCACTTGAAATGGTAAACACTGAATTTTTAAAACCTTCCGGGATAAAAGTAAATGAATAAGATGAAATAATTGTACTAATATCCAGAGTTAGACCTTGTAAATGGCAGATGCCATATTGTATGTTTGAATCAGACAATTCAGAAACAATGACTGCCTCTAAAATTGCCTGCTGAAGCCACCTGAAAGCTTGTCGAATCTCACTGCTGGTGGTTTTTGCCACGGTGCAGTAGCTGCTAACTATGGTGTAGTGCTTTTTAGTACTGGTACATGCAGTATAAAGGCTTTTTAGTGAAGTCAAGATTGAAATTTAATCCTGTACAGTTTAAAATAATTAAGTTCTTTCTTTTCATCCATTTTTTCATGCTGTTGGAAGATTTTGTCAGGTCATTCTCCTATTTAACTTTCATACGTACATGCAAATCTCCTTTAAGCCTCCATTAAAAACTTGGGGTAGATAAGATGTCTTTAAGGCACATGACAAACAGCAGAGACAGCGACATTGTCTCACATTACGCTCTCAGATCGCTTGTCTCCAAAATATTATGATATTGGATGGAACTTTGTCATTTTTAAAGCAGCACACGATAAAGCACAAAGGATGAAGAATCTGGAGATGTTGCTTGAATTGACAACTATCTTTCTGTGACTACTTTACAGAAGAAAAAGAGAAGCTGGTTCATTTATAAGCAAGGAAACATCCTGAATATACTCATGTTATGGCGGATCTTAAGTCTGATCCAGAAAAATTCAGGTTCTACTTGATTAGTCACTGAAATCTTCACTGTTTGGTTGTAGCGCCACACGACAGCGGCAAAACTTGAACATTTTTTTAGCGACATTGGTGCACATCTATATGAACGAGGGCGAAATTTTACGTGCACCAATGTTTCCTGTCACTTTGAGTAGGGCAGAAATTTTCGCCTCATCGCACAAGTTTAATTTGAAATGAATGGAGAAGAAGCGACATCGCCCCCCGTGTGTTGAGCCCATAAGCGTAATGCACACAACGTCGTGTCTTCTTTCACCCATGTGTGTCACTTTAGAAATGTAAACTGCTGATACTGGAGTCTGACAGCAATCTAATATAAATTATAATGTGAAAAACCACAAAGAAAAATTGTATCTCAGCAAAAAAGCCTGCAGCTTTCTTGTCTTTACCACTGTGATGCACAAAAAAAGGAAAGAAAAAAAGAATTTAAACAATAACTCACTTTAAATGCAGTAAAACACACTGGTTAAGTCTCAGTACTGCAGAAAGGTATGGCGTTCCCTTGCAAATATACAACATCACACATCATGCTGGCTTCTCTTGTAGTTTTTCTGGCATAAAAATGTTAATTTAATCTTCTTTCTTAAACGTGTACTATTCTGTC